>NC_056464.1:38011615-38015585 GCF_008729295.1 Plectropomus leopardus | reverse complement strand
TTTCTTTTTTGGGCAATTTTTAAAGAATTTATCACAGTCAGATACTGTAAAAACAGAGACTGTCATTGGATTTTCTAATTTCCAGCGTTCCTTGAACATATCATGTGTTATTATACAGCTTTGTGAAACTACATTCCAGAACTTTCAAAGTATATTTAGTTTTTCTAAATTCTTTGGCTTTTCCAGGTTTTTCAGGACCGTATGAACCCTGCACTTGATATTTGTTTTATTTGTGGTTGTCGTTTGCTTTTTGTCTTGTTTACTGTCATTGCAGTCTGTTTGTTTTTGCCCTATTTGGTTTTGTTTAAATATCCTTGAAAAAAGATTGTATATTTGAAGGAGTTCTTCCGTATAAATCATTTCCTATCATCAGTACTGGAGCTACGTACGTGCCAGGCTCCTCCGGGCGGACCCTTCCCCAGCACCAGGTGAGGGATGGCGCGCTCCGGCTCGTATCGCCATTCCAGCGGAGACGTGTGGTCCAAACCGAAGTCACTGTCAGGGAGCAGCAGCGAATCAAAGAGCACGGCCACGGGATTGGACGATCGCCCCTCCAAACCCTCGCACAGGTACTCCAGATCCTGGAGAGAGACGAGGAGAGACACCGTGAGTCAGCCATCACATTTTTACTGAACTGAAGCAGCTTCACATTTTTTAAATTTCAGTGTGTTAACTTTTGGGGGATTTGGTGGCGTATAGCAATAAACTGCAGAGTGCGATCATCTAAAACTTCTCCCGGCTACAATCCCCTCAGTTTTCACGGCTCATTTCATCAGGAGGCAGAATCATCCACAAAACTAACAGACCAGGCAGCTAAAACAGCCAGAAACACCAAAAAAGCAGTTTCACATCACTAATTATTGAGTCTCCGGCGCAGTTTGGCATTTCGGGGACGGGCTGCTCGCCCAAAACATGCTCACCCCTTTTCTCTCAGAGCTTAATGTTTGCTCACCTTTTCCTGATCCACATGTTCTGGAGGTTTTTTTACGTAAGCCGAATTATCCACAGAGGCCTCTTTTTCTCCAAAACAAACAGACCCGGGATTTAAACGGATCAGAAACCAAATAAAGCAGTTTTAGCTTAAAAATCCATGTTATTCCAATGCACTTTGGTCTGTCGCTGCAGGCGGCTAATGTGGAGTCACCTATTTACCCCGATAAAATCCAGACGTTCAGGAGGGTTTCACCAGAAGCTGAATTATCCAGCATAAATGAATAATTTTCACATTACAAACAGTAAAAAGCAGCACTGCTCATTGCAGCCGGGCAGTTTATTACGGTGGACGATGCAAAAACACGAATGGTTGTATCTGTGTTTGGTTTGACCGTTTGACCGTTTTGGGCTACTGTAGAAAAAATGTTAATGAAAACGGTCCCTAAAATAAAAATCTGGTGCCTGTGTCAATATAAACAGCAAATTCAACGGTAACAAAAACACAACGATTCTTATTTTCAGGTGATTATATACTAAAGAAAACAAGAAATACCGCCTTAAATCCTCCTCACTGGTCCTGTATCTAATGCACGGCGTGCATGTGTGCGTTACCTGCTCCAGCAGCGACAGGTGCGGCTGCTCCTGCAGCTTGCTGTGCAGCAGCGGGTTTGGGTGCGATGCCTCAGGTGACAGGTAGGGGGTGTAACCCGACAACAGGTATGACAGACAGATCCCCGACGGGCCGTTACCTGGGAAACAGAGGGACACAGGTGAGTTTGAGCGGTACCGTCAGGTTGCTGTTCAGGGTTCAAACGTGTTTTTACCGGCGAATTTTTAAGATCGTACTTTCTCTGAAACGACTGTCGATACTCCTTATCGTTTCTTCTTCATTACTACTTGATAGCTTTTTCAAAATATATTATTTAAAATAAATTCTGCATCCAGAACAAGATTAGGAGTGAGTATTTATATATAAATAATACAACTCAAAAAGCTGCATTTTGCACTTATTTTACTGCTTATTTTTATACTATTATTACTGTCCATTTTTCTTTCTCTCAACATTTTTGGTGATTTAAAAAGAAAGATATTGGCTTTTTTTCTTAAATCTTTTTTTGTTGTTGCAATTTTCAATGGAAATTTTTTGGGGGTGTTTTTTAAAATGAGTTTCGAAGGCATGTTTTTTTTCCGACCATTACAGCTTTTATCACAGTCAGAACCTGTAAAAATAATCATTATCGTTGGATTTTCACATTTCTGCCAGTCGTTAAACAAATGATTTGTTATTACACAGGTTTGTGAAACAGATTTCCAAAACAGATTTACATGACTTTTTCCAAAACTTTCAAGGTATATTTGATTTTCAAAAGCCTGGAAATTGCTATTGGCAAATACCATGACTTTTCCAAGTTTTTCCATGACTGTACTAACCCTGGTTGTAACTAAGCGATGTGGTTGGTTCACATAATGCTGGAGCAGCCGAGTCATTGTGTGCGCGGCGTGTTTGTATTTTGTTGCTATGGTTACACATGCAGTATTTAGGAAGTTTGATCGGTCTGCTGTATTTATTTTATGAAACAGCTACTGAAGAAAAAACACAGCCTCAGCTAAAAAAAAAGTTGCCATTGCAGAGTCATTGATTAATGCTGACATAAAACTCACTTGGTCTGCAGCATGACTTGGCGAGTTTGAATACTTCATATTAACCTGCAGCATGACTCAGCAAAAGCCTGCACGCAGAGGCCAAATGCAAAGCAGTAAAAACTCTTTTTTGCCTGCTCATGATGACTAATGGATATTACACTTTCACTGTTTAAGGAAACAGCTGAATGTTTTCCAACAAAATAAATCCTGATCTAAACAAAACAGAACTGATTCTTTTTTAAGTGAGATATTTTGCATTTTTGCAGGTTTAAATAGTTGCGCTGAAATTTGGCTTTTATTTTATTGTTTCTGTTAAAAAACAACATTCATCGTCTGTCTTCTGTCATCTGCCTCGCCCACTTCCTGCTGATGTCAACACTTTTTGTGTTGTAAATATTAGCAATCGCTGTGTGAACATGAATTACCACAACTCTCTTTAAAAACATGTTGCCAAACTCAAACTGCTGTTTTTTAAACATAGGGGAAAAGGCAATGACTAGCTTGGAAAAAAATGTGCCACAAATTGCAAGAAATTTGTGAAATGTGATAAGAAAATGCAAAAAAAAAAAAAAAAAAAAATTTTAAAAGGAGGGGAGGATTATGAGAAAATTATTGTTAGAAAAAAAGAAAAATATCCAGAAAACTAGATTCAGTTATAATAACTGTATATTTAAAATTATGTTTTATGTTATAATTGTATTTTATTTATTTATTTTTACTTATTTCAGTTAATTTTCTTGTAACTTTTTTAAAGGAATTTCTTCCTTATTTTTGGGCCACGTGCTTTTTCCCTTCTCCCTTTGTTTTTAAAAGAAACCAAATCAGTTTGTTCAGGTTTTTTAATGCATCACATAGAACAACAGGTGCGCTTTAAACGTTTGTCACGTTCACTTCGTGGTTAATGCGGATGAGAGTGTGAGCTGATGTTTAATCGATGCGTTCAGGAGTTGTGCTGTGTCACAGTGAACGCAAGTTATCAACCACAGATGCAAATCTGAGTGCTTCTCCTTTCAAGTCTCCTGCTGCATAATCAAAATGACAAAGTGCGGTTTTGCATGTGTGCATGTGACACGTCTGTGTTTCTCACCGATGATCACCACGGGCAAAACCTCTCCACGGAGAATTTCTTTATCGTGAAGATCCATGTTGACTGAGGAGAGAAAGACAATATTATTATTATTATTGTTATTATTATTATTATAGGACTATCATTATTAACAACATGATTATAAATGCTTATCACCACTATTATCTTAGACTGAGAGAGTGGAGTAAGGGGCAACTAGTTAATCATTTCTTAGTCCAGTCACCACAATGGGCAGTCAGTAAATTTCCACTGACCTCTGACACACACACACACACACACACACACACACACACACACACACACACA
>NC_056464.1:37960964-38008700 GCF_008729295.1 Plectropomus leopardus | reverse complement strand
ATTTACTTATTTTTTTATTTTGTTTGTCATTATAAGTTTTATTACTTATTTTATTTATTTTTAATTGTTATTTACTCTTTGATAAATGTGACTTAAAGTGACCTTATACACATAGTATGTACGTTGTATCTATCCTATGCAGGTGAACTAATGTGGAGAATCACAGTAGGTGCTGGAAACCTGTTGTGTGAACGTATCTTGTTTATTCATTCATTTATTTTTTTATTTCTATTTTTTCTCCTTTTTTTGAATTATTTTTTTCCCCTGATATACCTTTACAATCTTGTCATCTGTTATCATATGTATATGTAATTATGTTTGGCATGGTTAATGTTGCCTTAAACATTCTTTTTCTTATGGAAACACTGAAAAATATGGTTGGAAAAGAAATCTTAGCCATTCATTTAGAAAGATTTGTCTCGACTGATTGCAGCGGCAACAGGATCAATATCAAAATAGGAATCTCTCTTCTAAGTCTGTACTCATTTGTATTTCAAGAGTAAAATTGTCTGTTTAGACGATGCTAGTGCATGCACTCTGCTTCTCCACTGCTGTTGTGTTGTTGTTTACACTAAAAACAACATGCATAAACAACATATGCATTGTGCACACACAGCACACAACCTGACTGTAATTTAAATTAAAAAATAATTGCAGTGATGGCTGAACAAAAGGGGGAAAAACGACCAGAAAGAGAACTTAGAGCTGCAGATTAAAGAAGAGGGTTTTAGGGAGGAAATGCTTAAACATCCAGACACCTGACACAGACACAGAGTTCACTGGCTGTCTTTTTTGGAGAGGTGTAGGCAATGCGTATTTAAGAATATAGATGTAAAAGCCAAACTAAAAAAAGTAGGTCTTGAGTTTGCTTTTAAACTGTTAGACGTTACTTTAACAGACTGATTATTCAGCTCATAAATGAAGACACACTGCTGTCCCTTTGTACGAAAGACATAAAAAAATATCAGAATTTGATTCTGATTTAAAGTATATTTTGTAGTATCGCCCACCCTAATAAAATTAAATCACTCTGTGCAAGAGCGAGGATAAACCTGGATAACAGACAAAGTCCCAAATAAAACACAGAGGCAGATAATAGCCTCGACGTGTATGCTGAACTCTAAAGACAAGTGTTGCGGGTTGCTGGAAATGTTGTAATGTGTGTTTTTTCACAAACATAGGTGGTTTTGTTGCCTTAGGTTAACATTGCACTTGGTCGATTCATATGCTTCTGTTTAAATGCCTACATGAAGATATTTGTTGACACCTCAAGAGTAAAGTTTTGATAAGGTAAAGACGCAGCCGAAATTTGCGTACATTTTTTACCTAACTCCGCCCTGCAGGACCGCCGCTACTTCGACACAAAACAAACCTTCCCATCCACAGAAACGCAGCTGCGTCAAGCGCAGCGAAATTGGCATCGACCGGAAATGGAAAGGCATTCAAAACAAAGGCATCAAATAAATAAATTAAAATAGTTTGCCAGTTTGTCATATTTTCAAATAAGCCTATTCTAAATTTACTTTAAATTACATAAAGTTGAATACATGTACTTAATTATTTCAGGTCATAAAAAGTAAAATTTGTAAAATGATTGTGATTGATGATCTTCAAAGAGGAATATAGATTGATGAATAATCATCATCTTATTTTTTATCATGCTCTCTATATTTTTAGTGTGAGTAGTGTGAGTACAGACATAAGGAATATGACTCCCATTTTTGTTGCTCTTAATGATACAGTTCCAATGGAAATAGTGAGAAACAGATACACAGCTGAAAAAGACCAACAAAGCTGAATAAAGAATCAATAAAACTGCATCTACAACATGTACAAATGGGTCAAATAATAGGTTTTTAATTACATTTAAAGCAATGATGACCATAAACACACAATGTCTATAGGCTATAAGTCTAGTGTTTCTGTAAATTATAAACAGATACCATAATGCAAAAGAACAAATGTTGAATGGGTAATTTAAAAGATATCATACACATGAAGTGGATGGTTATGTACAGTATAAGTATGTCTAGGTCTACATGTCTTTTAGACTGTATATGTCATACAGCAAGCTATATAGGCTATAGTATAATACGTAGATAAGTGGATGTTTTAGTGTTGAGTTACTGACACAGTAAAATATTTAATTTCATTATGAGCCTTTAACTGTTTTGTATATTTGATTATTAGCTTGTCAGTCACCTGTAGTGATGGTAGTAGTAGTCGTAGTAGTAGTAATAGTAACCTTTAATTAGCATATATAATACAGAACTTTTCAAAAAGTGCTTTTGTAGCTTAAACAGGACAAAAATTGATTTATTGACTGCAATGAACTGAAATAAGGTAATTACAACAATACAAGTTAAAAGTTGAGGGGGGGGGGGGGGCATTTCACAAGTAATTTAACCTTTAAATCGTGAGTGGATTGATGGGATTTCCTTTTCAAAATGGGGAAAAACACAAACAAAAACATACATTTTTCACAAACAGTAAGAAATTAGTAGATTTAGAAAATGTATTAATAATATATTTTCTGTTTTGTTCATTGTTTTCTAAGGTTATCTAAGTTTAGTCTGTATGAAAGGCGCTTAACACGTTTTGATTTTAAAGCTTTGATTGTGAAACTCCTGGCCGGATGTCAGTTCGCGTCGCTGCGGCTAACTTGCCGCGCTGTTCGCGGACTCTCTCATTCACTTTAGGTTCAGACTCCCGTTGGAGTAACCGGAGGAAAAACGGCTGCCTCTCTCCTCAAAAACTCGCAAGGAAACAACGTGAAATCACTCGGACACACTTCAAGAAACAACGACTGTGGAGGTTTAAACCCGAGCTGGACGGCAGAGAAGAGCCGTATCGATTAATTTGGGCGAATTGATTGATCGGCGACTGCGTGTTTTGGAAACGCACGCACACACAGTCACAGGTTGCTGACGCTAACCTAGCTAGCCGAGTTAGCTAGCTGCGGTTAGCTGTGTTTTCCTTGAACCCGGGACTTCAACCAGCCGGGACAAACTTTAAAAAAACCTGTCAGACATTTTCCAGACAGTCTGCCGTGTGATTCAGGCACGATGTGGTGTTTTTTGGGGCGTTTATCGAGTTGGCCGGCTGGTAGCATCGGCTGACTGAAGCCTAACGTTAGTCTCAGTCGACCTGGATTTTACTCCTCAATGTTTTTTTCCTCCTTTTTTTCCGCTGCTGATTTTGGCTGTTTTTTTTAAAAAGGTGGACTTTGCCCTCGGGGTGTTGTAACTCTCCCCCTTCTATTAAATAAAAAGCCTCTCCTGTAGGAGTATTTCTAAACTTGGCTGGAAGTTTTTTAGGGGGGAGGTAAAAAAAAGAAAAAAGTTTGGGAAGTTGAGGAGGATTTTTTCCGAGCCTGTGGAAAAATGGATGCGGGTATAGAGAAGGAATGCAGCGCCTTGGGAGGGCTCTTCCAGCTCATCATGAACGACATGAAGGTAAAGAAATACACAATTACATATCATATTTATTTCCCTGAGATCATCCCATCACCTTTATTATCATTTTCTTATTTTTCCATTGTATTTTATGCTTAAAAAGTGATCTTTCTGCTGTGTATTTTCATTTTACTTGCTGAATATTTTACGTGTGAATTCTTCACATTTTATGTATTATTATACTATAAAAATGACTTCTGGAGTTGGTTGACCCTTAGCCCTTATAATAATATGGATTTTCAGCTTTAAAAATTAATTTTGTGACATTTTTAGAAGTTGGTCAAATCAAAAATGAACCACACTGGCTGAGCTAACAGATGTATTAATTTTGAATAGATTAGGAAGATGAAGTTGAAATGAACGAGTTTGAGTACCCCAAATGAAAGAATTAGACCACTAAATAACCACCACAGCTTGGCTGAACTAAATTAAGCTTTTCAAACTCAATATAAATCAGTAAGAACAACAAATTGTGAACTTAATTTTGTTAAGTTTAACCTGTAGGTTATTTTTAAAAGGGAACTTTGGCATAAGTTCCTCACATTCACGTCTCTCTTTTCACAATGTAATTGTTGTGTTTTCTTTTGTTTCTCTCTGTTCTTTCTCCTTTAAAATCCACACTTACACTTGTTGGGCCAGCAACTAGAAGCAGGGTTCGTACGGTCATGGAAAACCTGGAAAAATCATGGAATTTGCAAATATTATTTTCAGGGCCTGGAAAAGTTTTGGAAAACTAAATATACCCTGAAAGTTTAGGAAAAGTCATTGAATTTTGTTTCACAAAGTATTATAATTACACACAATGTCGGAAATTTGAAAATTCAACGATAGTTTCTGTTTTAACAGCTTCTGGTTGTTATTAATGGTGTAATTTTTGGTCATTTTAAAGACAATATTTTTTCTTAAAAATATCACCAAAAACATTTTAAGAAAAAAGATAACCTAATTTCTTTTTCTTTTCTTTTTTAATAAAACTAGCCTTGCAAACCCATAGGCACATGTGTTATCCTTTAAATATCATCAGTAAAATTAATACAAAACACAGTCATTTAAAGTTATATGTCCCTCCCTGAAACCAAAGAACAATAAGTCCTTCCCCATTGCCCAAAAAATTACTTGACATGCCTCTCCCTTTTTGCATCCCCCTACCGTCTCAGTCCCTAAGTTATACTTTAATATTCAGTTCAAATTCTGTTGTGAATTCATTGTTTTTTTAATAACAAATATTTTTAAAGTTATAACATAATGAAAAGGAACCGATAAGTTGTATCGATGGTTGTTACATAGAAAGTGTGGTTTTTAAATTTGCCTCAAAGTCATGAAAAAGTCATGGAAATACACAGATAAAAATGTGTTTCAGCCATTTTTTTAAAAAATTTTTTCGACATAGTATGATAACTGTCAACTCTCACACCACGCCATAACTTTGCTGCAGCCCTAGTTGGAAAAAGTAAAGTAAAATAATATTGTGTCGTGACCTCAGAATCTTGATTGTTTTGTTGGGCCACTTGTGATTTCCAAACCTTGGATTTATGGCTGCTCAATCCATTATAATGGAGATTTTGCTGCATTGCTTCACTTAACATTTGCACTTCCTCAAATGTAGTCGCCATGTTTACATTTCTTCCTTTTATAATGGCTGTCAGCCTCATACTTCTCCGACCGGTTGAGTCATCAAGTGCTGGAAAGCTTTAAATAATGTTGAAGTGCTATCATAATGCTAAAACGAGGTGGAATTTGAAAGAAAGATTCCCATAAATGAATGATTAAGCTTGAGATCCTTATAAAATATGGGTTATTATTGTCTGGATTTAGACTGAGTGGATGTGTGTGCTGGGGATGTTGATTGGGTAATGAATGAGCAGAGGTTAAAACTGGAAGTGGGCCATCGGAGAGGGTAACAGAGCTGGATGGGGGTGGATTTTACCAGCTGTGTGCTCTTTGATGTTTGTTAAGCAGGCTGCCCTTTGCTGCCTGTCTGTCTGTCTGTCTGTCTGTCTGTGTTTCACTGCTCTCAGATGTTCATCGTTAGCAGCTTCTACTTTTCCAGTCGGCCCAGAGTGCATCCTTTTTTGTCCAAAACAGGCGGAAAGGCTCTGTTGTTTGAGGAGTTGTTGCTCCAACGTTTGAACTGAGTTTAGCTTGACTGATGTGTTGACATGCCCAATTTTACTGTCTAATTGTTGCTTTTCACAAACATAATTGGCGTCTGACTGTGCATATATTCTACAATAAGTGACAAGAAACTGCAGGATAATAAAATGATGCCACACAAACGCTGGTAAACAAACAATATATGAATACATTCACTGGTGAGAAGCTAATGGTCAAAAATCAACTCACAATGGCAGTACTTCATTTGAAGTCTGTCACAGCTAGTGGGCTTCGTTTTTATATATTTTGCTCTTTGTGGGTTTTTTTTTTTACCCTGGATCGACATCAGTTTATTTGTTCTGCATTCAGATGCCTTTCATAAGCTCTTTACAACCTTGAAACCTGAGTAAATTGGTTAAATATCCTTAAAAATCATGAGGGAAAAAGGGCAAAAAAAGACCAACTTGGCAAGAAATGTTACACAAACTGTTAGAAATTAGTAAAAGGTGACAAGGAAATGTCCTGAAAATGTGTAGTTACAAAGGGAGGAGGATTTTTAGATTTCTTTTTAAAGGATATTTATAATAATTATCATTATATATCTTATATGTCTTACACCACTTTTCCACCAAAATAAGTGTGAGTACACAAGTTTTTAAACACTGATAAACCCTCTAAAAATAGGCTATAGACTGCTTTCCTATTGCCAGTGGAGCAGAGTTGTGTGCACAGCTCTGCAGCAGATGAGCTGGAGACAGTGTAATTCGGTCGGTGCATCATTGCATCCCGCTAGTCAAGGAGCTGAATTAGTGCATTCACCTGCATGTTGTGTTTCCATCAATGCTGATCAGAGCATTGCATGAAAAAGCCAGATTTTAGCATATGTTATGTACATGTGTTATGTTTTAGCATAACATGGCAATAACAATTTTTTTCCCGTCGCTATTATTTGACTATTGCTAGCTGCTTTTTTAAATCTCCTGGCCATCCCTTTTACAAAAATGTCAATTTGGCGCTGTTACTACCTCCACCACAGGCTTAAAGGCAAGACGACTCTGTCCCCCCCGTTCTGCATTCGTACCCTCCATACAGGACAGAGAGGCAGAATAACAGCGCAACATTGTAGCTCTGAACAAGCACTGTGGAGCTGAAAGTCTGCTGCTAGAGATCAGTAAGCCAAAAAAAAATAAAACAAGTTAAGCAGTGTTGTATCAGAGGACCCAAAACTATAAAATATTAATAGCACAGCTGCCAGCGATGTATCATCGGAGCAGCGCTGTACTGTTACAGTCACAGAGAGAATCAGCTGATATGACGTTAGATGCATATTAAAGAGATCAACTGAGATCAGAAGAGAGACCTAAACCTACAGTTGGTGATAAAACTGTTAACAGTGTCGGGTGCATCAGAGGAGAGAGTGACCTGCAGAGAGACCCGAGGCAGCTGTCAGAGTGAGGAAATGTTTCCAGCAGTTACTGAACTGTACAAGTTACTGAAAGAAATAACAGAGAAAAAAAGCAACTCACGAGGTTCGTACAATCATGAAAAACCCGGATAAGTCATGGAATTTGTAAACAGCCATTTCCAGGCCTGGAAAACCGAATATGCCGGAAAAGTTTAGGAAAAGTCATGGATTATGTTTGAGAGACTTGTGTAATAACACGTTTGTTCAAGGACCGTTGGAAATTTGAAATCCAATGATAATTTCTGTTTTTACAGTTGCTGGCTTTGAGAAACGGAGGAATTTTTGGGTGATTTTTAAGAAAACATGTATGTTTAAAGAAATAAAAAGCCAAAATAAAAAACATACATCCCTTCCCAGTGCCTAAAAAAACTCTTTGACATGCCTCCCCCTTTTTGCACCACCCTTCCCCTTCATAAGTAATGAGCAGTCGCTAAATCATATTTAAATATTCAGTTCTAATCCTGTTCTTAATTGAAAAAAAATTAAGTAATGTTTATTAAAAGAGATTTTATATAGTATCGAAAAAGAACTGATAAGGAGTACCGATTGTTGTTTCAGGGGATGTATGGCCTTGAAAATTTGCCTGGAAGTCATGGAAAAGTCCTGACATTTTATTGGCAGAAATATGCATGAATCCTTAAGTCCGTAAATCGAAAAGCCAGGATGATGATCTGGTTAACAGAATATTAAGTTTGTCTTGGTTGTAGTTAATTTTAGTTAATTTTGGCATCTTATTTAAGCACAAAATTCATTTAGGTCAGTTATGAGGTGAAAGGCAGACTTCTGTATTCTGGTACGACAGGTGTGACGACCTCTCCCAAATTTCATTCATAGCTAAGAAAAAGTAGGCGAATGCCACAAATCCTGTAAAATTAGTAATTGTAGGAACAAATTGTTTTTTGAGCATTTTTTTCATGAGGCCCAGTGTCTTGTAACGTGAAAATGGTTATGCCTTATCAAACCGCAGATGATGATTCAGCCTTAAAAAAATACAGGAATATTGTGTAAGAGTAGATCTTCAGATGACTCACAGAATTTGCCAAGTTTTTATGATCAGAGGTCGTGTTTTTTTTAAATAGCCTCCGCATTTTCAGACTTAAATCTTTAGGTTTTTATTTCTATCCTGATTCAAGTGGACAGGAAGGTCACGTTGCTGTTGGGAGTTACCCGTGAGAGGTTAGATCTCCATGAGACGAGTTTGAGGAACATGAGGCGGTTCTCGTTCTGTTCTTGGATGTAGCGTGATGGAACTTGCAGACATCCTGTGGTGAGAACAGTGAGCAGCACATGAGTCACTTCTGCTGTCAGATAACAGGGAAGAGGGATGGTCATGGTGGAGAGAGAGAGAGAGAGTGTGTGTGTGTGTGTGTGTGTGTGTGTGTGTGTGTGTGTGTGTGTGTGTGTGTGTGTGTGTGTGATTCATAGCCTGTGGCTTCACATCCTGTTACTGTAACAACATCGCACAAATCCAACAGGGGCACTTCTACCCTTCCATCTGCCACACACACACACGCGCGCCCACACACACACGCGCGCACACACACACACACACACACACACACACACACGCGCGCGCACACACACACACACACACACAAAGAAGTCATGTCTAATTAAGCAGAGAGTTGCTGTTGAGATAAATCTCTCCTCGGGGCATCATAACACGCCTGTGAAGAGCTCACACTCTGGATCAGTCTGTCGACATGAACACACAGCGTCCTGATCCAGATTAGAGGTCATTTTGTGTATAAAACCAAGCACCCGCTTAAAGTAAAGCAGACGATATTTTTAGTATTGTCGTGTCACAAGTTTCCACTACATGGTACTGGCTCTACTCTACTCTACTCGCCTTTTTTGGTTGTCCATTAGGAAAAAGGACCTGGTACCTGGTACCTGTTACCACCTCTTTTGGTACCTGCTCTCCTGGGGTTCCAAAAAAGCAGACTGGGTACTATGAGGTACTAATAGGTGGCATGGAAACACTGCAGACCACTGATGGTCAGAGAGAATCGTCACTGTGTCATTGCTTCGCCATCATTACATCATCATTACACGCCACGCACGGAATACCCTGAAAAACCCTGCAAACCTGTGCCTGCCATTTTTAAACAGCCCAGCTATTGTAGCGGCCGCAGTTTTGTATCATTTGTTTTTTCCTTTTCCAAAATGGCAACCAGAAAGATCACACCGTGGTCACTCGCGAAGGTGCAAACGTTCCTCACCTTGCTGGCCGACAAGCGTATCCAAGCGAGTGCCAGTCTGCTCGTATGTGTGTGTGACGCGTTTAAGATGACATTGGGCAGCGTCGCTATGACGACCAGCTACACTGAAGCGGTAATATCTTCTCATGGAAAACAACCCCCAGCACCCGATACCAAAGGCGAGTAGAGTAGAGTAGAGACTCCACCGCTCGCTGAGGAACCAGTGGAAGCCGGAGGTTGGGCAGTGGGCATGTTTCCTCATGATAACACGGCTGGCTGTCAAACAGCGAAGCCAGTAAATGAAAACTCAAGACATTTACATGATAGAGAGATCTAAATTTCACCACCTCTAATGCACTCTGGCACTTTATGTATGTAAAAGAACCAAAACAATCTCCAGGTTCATCACTTTATTTTTATTGTGAATTCGAAAATGGTTTGGGGGCAGATTATCGAGTATCACTGACCAACACTATATTTTTGCAGAAAAAAATTTTGTTTAGTTGTTGTCATTTTCACAGTTTTGATTGTTAGACAGCCGAAAAACAGAGCTGCCAAATCGATGATTTGATCACAGCTCATAACTAACAGTATCTGTTTTGTTTGTTGCTGCGCTGCCGTAATGAGAGACAACATTTAAAACACTATTTTATCGTCATGAAGTCGACAAGAGCTGAATTGTGTGATCGGCTGAGAGGGTTAGAGGTGACAGAAAGTAAACTTAAACAAAAACTTAGTTTTTGTCAGGACAACAGTTTGCCACAGAGCCTCTGACCGTCTGAGCAGGTTGTCAAATCAAAAGCTTTTTTATATTCTTCCGCTTTGGAGAGCGTTTTTATGAAGCTCAGTGTTTGGGGTGAGAAATCGTTGGCGGTGTGCGGACGGAAGGTCAAAACACTGAGAAATATTTCAGTTAAAACTGGCTAAGTGGACGCGCTCCCAGAGCCGTGAGTGTGGGCTTGTTTTACCCTGCAGCATCTGATTTGTTACATCTTAGGGACAAATGTTTATTTTTACACTGTGAAAAATGTCTGTATTGCAAATATCGAGTTATTATAACGAGTACAAAAAGGTGTTTTTATTAACTCACACCAAACAATCTCGATTAATTGATAGCACCACAGCTAAGAGGAGAGAAATATGTAGATATGATTTTGGGGTAAACTGTCCTTTAAAGTTGGACGTCTGTGCTCTCTTTAACCCTTTGAAAGCTGGCAGAATGGGCTTGATTTCTTTAAAAACATGGGAAGGTGGCAATTAGCAGTGAGAGGAGAAATGATCCAAAAAATTTAGTAAGAAATTAGTAAAAAGTACAGGAAAATTACCTCAAAATTAGATTTTATATATATATATATTTATATAGATTATATATATATATATATATATATATATATATATATATATATATATATATATATATTAAAATTATGCTCCTGAATTTATATATATATATATATATATATATATATATATATATATATATATAAATTCAGGAGCATAATTTTTAAATATGTTATTAGAATAATTAATTTAATTAAATATATAATATGTATGTGTAATATAATTAAATTTTGAATGTCCCCTAGCTTTTTTAAAATTATTTTCTAAATCCACTATTTTTATGCAGATCCTGGGACATTCCTACCAAATTCCTCATTGCCTTTTATTCCCATCTCAGAAATCAAGCCAAATTCCTTAGTGGTCAAAGAGTTAAATACTCGTGAAAGGCACATCAAAGCAGCCCAAGAAAAGTGATGTCGCTCCAGGTTTTCAAAGGGTTAATTGAACATATGGACGTGACAGTCCATAGCTCTGTGGGAGAAATAACACAAATTTTGTGTCATAATTGTCTTATAGTATTATTTAATATTTTAGTGGGCATAAGAGACAGATTCCCGTCCTGTATGTAAGCAGCATGTCACAGTTCAGCAGAAAAATCGCCGTCCTGAAGCAGCTTCATGGGACCTTTAAGTTTTAGTGCAGAGAGACAGACGGCTTATTGATTTCTGTCTCAGCGATATCAGCAGTGACATTATGAGCCATCGACCTTCCTCGCTCCTCCATCCCGACACGCTCAGTGCGTTCCCTCACTCTCACTCCTCAGCCTTGTGTTTGCTCCGGGTTTTGTACTGTGTGTCTCCATCTACTCCTCTTCTCCTTCTCTCACCCCACCAGCTCCTCCTGATGTATATTTCTCTGTGCAGGAGGATTTCATGAATGTTTGAGTATTGAATTTATCCTCCTCGTTAACGTGACTTCAAAGGGAAATGTCGCCCAAACAACCGTCGACCTAACACACTCCTTCCCTCAGTGTTAGGTGAAAATGTGTGTGTGTGTGTGTGTGTGTGTGTGTGTGTGTGTGTGTTAGCTGTTTGTGTGCGTGTGTTATCCGTCCTGTACTGTGTACTGTAGGTGAACTAAGACTGAGCTGGCAGCACTGTGTGTGTGCATGTGTGCGTGTGTATGGAATAGCAAATAGCTTTCAACATTGAGCTACAGCCGTGTTCAATTTACACACACACACACACACACACACACACACACACACACACACCATAGTAAACAGTGTTTATGACTGCATTACTCGGTTTTATAATCAGTTTTGTCTATATATAATTAACTGTGCGTGTGCGTGTGTGTGTTTGTGTTTGTGTTTGTGTGCGTGTGTGCGTGCATGTGTGTACAGTAAAATACAGGCTTTTCCCACACACACACTCATATACACACCCTGAAACCACAGGCCATAATGTGATGTGATGCCATCAAGGCTGAGTCACATCAATGATATACTTCTTTATAGTTCCTGATAGTTAGTTAGCGTGTGTGTGTGTGTGTGTGTGTGTGTGTGTGTGTTAGTGTGTGAGAGTGAGTGTGTGTGTGTGTGTGTGTGTGTGCGTGTGTGTGTGTGTGTGCGTGTGTGTGTGTGTGTGTTGCGTGTGTGTGTGTGTGTGTGTGTGTGTGTGTGTGTGTGTGTGTGTGTTGTGTGTGTGTGTGTGTATGTGTGTGTGTATGTGTGTGTGTGTGTGTGTGTGTGTGTATGTGTGTATACGTGCGCGGTTGATCTTCAGAGAAGTCTCACTGCTGACAGGGAAATAGGCAGCCTCAGGTGAACGTGGGCGTGGACACAAACTCATACTTCAGAACGGACTAACAAACACGTACTGTAGAACATGGCAACACACACATATAAAAGTGTGTGTGATAGGGAGGAGAGGATGGAGGTAAATGTGCAAAACAGAAGGAAATACAGGACAGAAGGAAGAACATGATACAAGAAAAGAGGAAAGAAAATGAGGAGATCAAACCTCGCAGAAATCAAAGATTGGTCACTGAGGACGATGCAGGGATATTTTTTATCACGATCAGGTTTGTTGCCAGGAAGGTTTTTTATGTAGAAGGAATTTGCCTTTGTATTATGGTGCATAAAAAATAAACATAGTAAGGTAAAAAGAAAAAAAAACTGCAAAAAGAAACCACAATGAATAGAAAATTTTTTTATATATATATATATAATATAATATATATATATGTACATTTTTTTTCTTTCTTAAATGGAAAAAGCTGTACATAGTTTGCATGTGATTTTAATGAATCATTTTTGGTTTTCAAATAAAGCAGATCAAAATCAGATTTGTATCAGGTAGCTTCTGAACAATAAGCTGTTGTTCATTCAGCGTGTCAAATGAATATTTAATTAACGCTGAAGGAAATAAGTATCAGATCAGACTCAGGTATCAGCAGATGTGAAGTACTGAATGTCCAAGATTGGGATAGATGCCCAAAAATTAGATTGAGATACATCCCTATGAAATTTAACCATCAAATTTTTTTGTGGTTTTGAAAAAAAAAAAAGTTAAATATGCCTTCCAAACCCATGAGCCTGTGAGTTTTAAAATCACACAAAAGATTTTAAAGAAAATACAAATTGTCAAAATGTTTTCTTTAAAAATTGCCCAATAATAACAACAATAATAATAATGATAATAATAATAATAACTGGCCAAAATCTTTTACAGAAAACAACCCTTCCAAACTCCAAAAAGTAAAAATAAAAAAATCACCAAAAAAAGAGAGAGGAAAAAAATCTTCGATTCTAAAATCACAAAAAAAAAAATCACATTTTTGTGAAAAAAACTATGAATTTAAAAAAGGGCAATTTTTGGACAGTTAAGGAAAATATGTATGTCGGAAAATACGCACACTGCTGAGCTAAAGAAAACGTGTGGGCGTAACTCAAAGCTAGCGGAACAAAAGCAGCAGATATCGGGACATGGGTTCTGCAGCCGACAATATGTCGTAATCCACAGAGAGCCCACTGGTTGTGTCTCATGTTCAGTTTAAGATGGCCACGCCTTCAACATCATTTGAAACGACCTTTTAGATCAGACGGATCCACTCTGGCGTGTTCAGTCTAGAAATTCGACTTTGGAGAAGCAAAGCAGAGACCTGAGCTGAGCATGGAAAGTTTGGAAGGAAGGCGGAGTGATGGATGAACATGAGTCAACAGGTAGAGAGACGGAGGTGATGAGACGGTATGAATGAGTGCAGGTCAATGGAGGGTGTGGATTTACATCATTATTCCCCACTGATGGAGCTACCAGCAGGCACCATGTTTAGAGGACAGTGAGGATTTTTTTGAAAGAGGAAGTTTTGGCAATTGTCTTATATCGAGTCAAATCTTTTGATTGGAAAATGAATGCATTATTTTTAGTGATATTATACGAAACTTTTAACATTAATTCCGTTTTAAAGTTATGGATGTGGGTTAGTTTTATGATGCGTAAAAGATTGCGGTTTATTTATTTATTTAATGTTGATTTTGAAGGTTTTGCTGAATTGTAGTTGCAGTCTTTTCTAGTTTCAGGGTTTGTATGGCCATGAAAAACCTGGAATGGTCATGGAAATTAGAAATAGCAATATCCAGGCCTGGAAATTTTTTTAAAAATTAATTATACCCCTAAATTTTGGGAAAAGCCATGGAATTTTGTGTCACAAACCTGTATAATAACACATGAAGTGCTTAAGGACCATTGGAAATTTGAAAATCCATCAAAAAGTATTGTTTTTACAGTTTCTGTCTGTGATAAATGGTGTTATTTTTGGTGTTTTTTTTAAGGTGCTTTATGCTTTTTTGAATAACCAAAAATGATATAATTAAAATTGCCAAAATAAAAAATATAGGTTCCTCCCCCAGTGCTTTATTCGACCTGAGTCCCCCTTTTGCACCATAAATAAATAAAGTTATTTCTAAATATTCAGTTCTAATCCTATTCTGAATTCATTTTTTTTAAAGTATATATTTAGAAAAGCTATAATACGGCAATGAAAAAGAACTGATAAAGAGTATCATTGGTTGTTTCAGAGAATCTAGGGTCTTGAAAATTTGCCTCAAAATCATGGAAAAGTCACTGAAATGTATTGGTAAAAATGAGTATGAACCCTGTAATTTTAATCTAAGAAGTATATTGACTGGAGACACAGATTAATGATCAATAAGAGACTGAGTGGCATGACTAAGGAGCCAAAGGAGGGACACAAATGTATGCAAAGAAACAGAAACAGACAAAAGTCACATGGAGATCAGCTGCCATCTACTTCCTCTTCATAACATTAGTAAAATAATGTAGAAGAGGAAAGGAAAACAAAACATCGGAAAAAATGCTGGTTATAAATGGAGGGTTTCAGAGCAGGATTTGGACGTAAAGCTACTAGAAACTCCACAGAAAGTTTGGCTTTTTTTTGTCAGCCTGGTTTTTTTTTGAGGAATTTGCCAGTGGTGCTTTATGTCTGTCGCTCTGCTGTTAACCTGTCTGCCAGTGATGGAGAGACGGTCCGTGTAACGCAGACGTCCAGTTGACCTGTCTGCAACAAGACAGCTGCTGCTGCAGAGAGAAGGAGGGAGCAATGAATGATTGATCTCTCTACATCCTTTGTTTCTTTACTCAGCCTCACTGCAGGCTGCGTGACTTCAGCTTTCACCACAAGATTTTAGTCTGGAAGTCAATCGATTGAGCCGGGCACCTGAGAGAGCTGAGAGGTGACTTTCTGCCTCTCAGATACACTTTTAGGACAAATTAAGCATTTAGAAGAAAAAAGAACGCTCCATAGCAAGTCCCACACCAGGGATGTTCAACTTGCTTTTTTTGGGGGCCATGTTTGCAAAATGACAGTAAGAGCAGCCCCAGACATGTTTCTTTTAGTATTTTAGCAAATTTGTAGGATTTTAAGATATGTCTGGGATTTTAGAATATTTCTAGGATTTAGCATGTTGGGTTTTTTGGGTTTTTTTTTTTTTTTAGAATTTCAGCATGTATTTGTGATTTTAGGAGATTTCTGGGACTTCAGGACATTTCTCAGATTTTGGGATATTTGTAGGATTTTAGCATGTTCTAAGGGTTGTTGGACATGTCCAGGATTTCAGGGAGTTTCAAGGATTATAGGATGTTTCTAGCATATTTGGACATTTTGGGATTTTAGGACTTCAGACTTGAGGATGTTTTTTTGGGATTTTTGGACATTTATGGGGTTTCAGAACATTTCTCAGATTTTAGGGCGTTTCTAGGATTTTATGATTTTTCTTGGACTTTTTCTATGATTTTTGGACATTTCTAAGATTTGAGGAAGTTTCAAGGGTTATAGGACATTTCTAGTATTTAAGGAGGTCTTTAGGAGGTCTTTTAAGGAGGTCTGTATTTTATGAAAACGGGCGGGTGTTGCGGGGATCCTCCATTGGACCTTTTTTATTAGTAAACAAGCTCTATTGTGATGCAGTTTTATGCGCTCTGGCATCTTATGTACACTTAAAGTACAAAGACAATTCTTGGTGTGAATCTACTTTTTTTGTGACCAAGAAAACGGCCTGCGTGCTGTAAATTGAGTATCACTACCCAACACCATAGAACAATTGGTAGAGATCCGCCTGCTGTCAGAATTAAAGAAATGAAAGATTGTGAGTTACGTAAGAACGATAAGAGAAACAGAAAGTCCATGCTCTCCTCTGTTTGCTTCACTTGATAAAAACCTCTTTGTTTCACAGATAAAGCACGAAGCAGTCCACTGTGGTGAACACACGAGACTTCACTGAACAAACTATTAACCTGATGTTGACACACCCTACCTGTCTGCTTTCCCCTCGCTCTCCTTTTTCTCTCTTTGAGTCAACCAGAGTTGCTCAAACACAACGTTAAACAAACCATCGACCTGCTGTTTGAACAGTCTCTGTTGCTTCAGCAGAGTTGCGTTATTATGGTGACCATTTGTCTGAAACATAATTGCCAGGGCAGTGGACAAAATGTCCCGTGTATTTTAGGTGGCATAGTTTGTATATACTGAACCTTTTTTGCAGAAATCTGACTATATGTTTGTGAGATTTATGTCTTCAGCAGGAAGCAATGGGCTTTGGGCTAAGAGCCATTGAAAGAGATGAAAGTTATCAAGAATTTAGAGACTTTAATGGGATTTATTGACAATAAGAAAAATAAAGAATGACACCAGCCTGATACAGATGCGGATATGGAGGGAATTAAATGCATACACAAAGCTTAAATAGTGTGTTTTTTTTTAAATTATAGGGAAATAAAACACAAGTGATGGTAATAACAATCCTCTGTAGCATGTTATCATCAGGTTTCACTCTCAAACTGGTTTCAGAGGAATTTGCACCGTCACATTCTTCTGACAAATGTCTCCTCTGCTCTGTGACACGCAGTGATTTATGATAAGTGGTTTGTCAATATTCCCATAGATCACAAACCAGCATATTTCTCCTCGAGCAAACAGTCAGTCAGATGTGTAAGATGAAATGGTAGATGGCTGAATTTCATCTGGATATCAGTCTGTTTCCACTTGAGTTTCAGTTGTGTGAGCTGCATAAAGAACAGACTCTAATAACCTCTAATAACATCAGAGCTCTTTTTCTTTTCGTGCGGGTTTATGTAAGGACACAGTGAAGGAGATTTGTTGTTTCTAATGAGGAAGTGAACATGTAAATAGACCAGCATTTGTAGTCTTGGCATATTCTCATCATTTGTTTGGCCGCAGCGCAGTTAAAGTGGTAGATGAGTTGTGTAGGAGTTACACTTCTATGAGGGTTTCTGCAGATAAAGCATGGACGGTATCAAGATATTACAGTATACCAGAGTATTTAGAAATCCAGACAGTGTGGTTTTGATTAAAATTGTCAAAAATACAGACCCTCATCTATTAACTTTATCCTGGAGGCTGTAATTAGGATGCTTTGCATGCAGTGTGCATCACATGCCCTGAAGGTTACACCTGGGCCACACTGCATGTGTGAGCATGTTTGTTCACATTAGCGTTTGTTGCTGCAGCCCTGCTGCATAGCTGCCTACTGTTGTAACTGCTGTCTTTCCACAATTAAAAGCACATACTCCACTTATTTGTGTAGCCTTGCAAGCCACTGCCTTGTCAACATCACGGTCCTGAAAATATTTCACAATAAAATGCATTGCTGAAAACCACACGCGCCATGCGGAAAAAATCGTCGATCATCGTTTTTTCTAGATGTGCTGCAGCTGAGCAGCGCTGCTCCTCCCGTCAGGATGGCTGCTCTAACCTGTTAAGTTGAGCTTCGAAAAATAAACAGGTTCGTGACATGGAAGTCATTGTTTTGGTAAAAGAGAGAAATATGAATTCATAAGGTGTGTGGTTCTCTTTTAGTGTTTCCTAAAGAAAATGGGTGTAAGAAAATTAGTTTTGTTGACATATTGTGACTGAATTTTGTATTGAGTGTACCAAAAATGGCAGGACAGCCTGCAGAATATAGCAAAGGCACTGGTCGGTGGTTTTTGGGTGTTCATCAAAACAATGAGGTTTTTATCCAGTAAAACAAACGGAGGATAGCATGGACTTTCGATTTCTCTTATTGTTCCTACACAACTCACAATCTTTTATTCCTTAAATACTGATATCAGGAAGACTACTACCATTTGCAGTATGGTGTAAACCAGTGATACTTAACTTGAAGTCCACTGGCCAAATCCTAGAAATGTCTTGAAATCCAATAAATGTGCTTAAATTCAAGAAATGTTCTAATATCTGCGAAAGTTCTTGAAATGCAAGAAATGTCCTAACATCCTAGAAAAGCCTTAAAATCCTGCGAATGTCATTAAATTCAAGAAAAGTCCTCAAATAAAAAATATCCTGAAATCATAGAAATGTTCTAAAATCCACACTGAAATTGTCATATCGCGTGTACCATGGTGACATTACAGGAAGGTATGAAAAATAGATTGCTCAAGTCTACTGCAGATATATGCGAACGGAGTTATACGTCACTGAGGTTTGCAGAAGCTGATTGGTTGATCTAACATCCTTTCTGCAGGCAGGTTCAACATAAAATACTAGAGCAGACTGAAACATGTTAGACTAAAATTGAACATGTATAAATGAAATCACTTTCCAGCACATTGGTGGCGTACAGACAGAGAAGCATCTTCCAGGCTTGTCAAAATTTCCTGAGGTTGAACTTTAGAACCAGTTTGCTGGAATCTGAACCAGATTCCACAGAAAAATACTTTTAGCTTTTTTCTCTGTGAGTAATACCCGCACTTCTCCAAACTGTCACATTATCTGAAAGTCACGACACGCAAACAAACACTCACACACATACAGCAGTCAGCTGCATGCATGGCTGCACATGCAAAGGCTTCGTGAACACAGGTGTTCAGGGTTTGTTTCCTCTTTTTTATTGTGTAATGAAGAATATGCTCTGCAGATAAATTGAGAATGATAATTTGTTGCAGCCCTACTCTCATGATATTTGAACATCCACCCACAGCAGTGTTACTGCCTTTAAATGTATTACCATCTTAGTGGCTGTTTAACTATTTGAACGAGTAAATAAGGTCTTTGTAGAGTCAGTCAGGTCAGCTGGGTACTTTCCTGAGATGTCACACCAGTCTCAACGCTCTGTCTCTTTTCTCTCTGTCGGTCAGTAGAGCAAGTCAGGATTATCATGGTAGGATTAAGCGCTGATGGCAGGTGACTTCACACACACTGACACACACACACACACACACACACACACACACACACACACACACACACACACACACAGACAGACTAAAGTAACAGTATACCTGCTCATGCTGTCTGGTTGACTAAGCAGATAGGATGACAGCTCTGTATGTCTTCTATACATGGAGTGAATAGAGTTCACTGTGTCACAGCCAGTGGAGCATGTACGCTGTTTCCACTCATCTTAAAACAAGAGTTTTTGGCAGGTCCCAAAGCTGGTTGGGTTTATAAAAGTCTAAAGTGAAAGAGATACCTACCATAAGTTACCAACACAGATACCCAACACAAAACTTTTTACACTGGGAATTGTTTTTGTACTTTAAGTATACAAGAGTTGCCAGAGGGCATAAAACAGCATCGAAATAAAGTTTGGTTGTCAAAAACAGTAGAGGTGCCCAGAAGAGCGCTGTGTACAGAGGCTGCAGGTATGACTCCAACCTGCGGCACGCTTAATCTGTTGTTAAGAAAATAATCTTTTAAAAAAAGTGATAGTGGATGATCCCATCGAAACCTCTGACAAATGTCCTAGCTAAGCCTATAATGTCCTAAATGTCATAAAATCTAAGAAACACCCTAGAATCTCAGAAATATCATAAATCCTATAATGTCCTTTAATCTTAGAGATGTCCTAAAATCATAAAAATCCTAAAACCAGAGGAATGTCCTAAAATTCTTGAAACATCCTAAAATCAGAGGAATGTCCTAAAATCCTTGAAACATCTTTAAATCTGACAAATGTCCTAAAATCCTGTACATGTCATGAAATCCTAGAAATGTCCTAAAATTCCTAGAAACATGTGTGCTGCTGCTCTGGTCATTTTGCAAAATTGGCCCCCAAGAAAAGCAAGTTGAGGATCCCTCAGACCCACAGAGTACCTAGAAATTGAATAAAACACTCATGGGAAAGCTGAATGCCCCTCTCCAAACACACACACACACACCATGATCAGCTTCTAGAAAGCATTAATTTTGATCTTCCGATCGCATATTTTCACAGAATAACAGCCAATAACAACATATCGACCGAGCCATCTGGGCATCCCGAATCAATTTGAAGTGGTGACTTTTGAGTCGACTCTGAAAATCCTCCTCAGTCACAACCTTTGTTACATTTTCTTCTTTTTAGCGTACGCAGCTGTTTTGTTGGCAGCTGTTTCAGAGACACAGTCGGTGACCCCTGTGGGCCCCAGGACCCTAATTTAGCCACAACTGCTCTAAAGTTCTCAATATCAAGCTGCAGCGGACCCTGATACTCTGTCTGTCTGGTGTTTTCAGCTCTGCTTGCTGCAAAACCGCTGCTGGAGTATTTTGTCTGCTGACTGGCTGTGACATTCCTGGCCGTCACAACAAATCCTGACAGAATTTGAGGTTTAGGTGAGAAGTGGCGGTGGGAACAAAGATGGCCCTCCAGGAGCCGCACAGAGAGAAATACAGGCAGCAGAGACATCTAGTGTTGTGGGTTCCTGGTTTGTAGCTCGACACTTTTGTCCCGATGACCTTCAGCGACTTCTCAAGTAGAATAAACGTCATTTCTCAGATAGCCAACATCACATGAAGTAAAGGGTCCGAGCTTCAGTGCTGTGGTGGTATTCCTGTGAATAGGAGGGGTGTAATAGTACACAAAACTCATTGTTTGGTTTCTGCTGTAGCTGTGGTTTAGTGGTCATAGTTTTGTATATTTTCTGTCCAACAGGGAATAAGAACAAAGTAAAGAAGATAAGAGAGAGATTTATTTTTCTACAGTGCCGACATTAAATCATCGGCCAATATATTATCTGTAAAAATAAAGGCAGTCAAAAGCTAACATATGGTCGAGATTAGATAGACTTATTGTCCCAGTAGGAAGATTGTCCTGGACTTCACTGTCTGTGGTAAAAAAAAAACAAACAATAAAAACAACAATACATACACAATAAAAATACAATAATTAAAAAACAACAAATGCATTCATCCATCAGTTGCACATGCCATCATGAAAATGATACAACAGTACTTTGCCTAACAGCAAGAAAGAAATACAATAGTCCTAAAGCATGCATACTCATTCCCCACTTGTCATTCATGCACTTATTAATGCACATGTGCACAGCTGCAGAAACAAATAATAACAATAATATTTTTTTGTTTTTTTCTGGCTTTTGTTATTGTTTGTTGTTCTCAAGCTGGGAGGGGATTTGTTTATGACACATCTTTAATGCTTCTTTTATTCAACTTGATTTTATGCAGTTTTAATTGCATACAAACTAAATGAAATAAAAAAAGAAAATTGAATTAGCTGTCAATGAAGCCCCATTTGCACAGTGCTGGTATAACCTGCGACCTCTGGTTTTTTTTGGGGGGGGTCTTTTGTGTTGCACCCGGCACATGTGTTTTATGTCACCAGAGGCTGCCTGTCAGGCATCTTTTGATTCTGCGATGCCTGCATGTTGTCTAAAATCAAACATTGGAGGGGAATGATGCAATGATGGTTCGATTCTGTGTAAAACTGCAGAGAAGCATAAAGAAGGGACTTTTTTGTGGCTCGGTAGCATGATCTCTATGTAAAAAGGGCTTCTAAATCACGAGATCCTCAAAAAGACATTGGTCCTGTGCAAATAAGGCTGAAGGCAGTAACTTCTTTATCCATTGTCACTTTCATGTCCAGGGAAATCTTTTCGCTCATGAATGAAATCTAATCCGCTTGCACTTCCAAATTTGTTGACATGCTGACATGTAAACCTAAGTGTATTAGGGCTAATTGTTTGATTACAGGCCGCACCAGACATCCTGTACCGAATGACTCTAGGCGAACATGCATTCATCGTTACACCCCGTGAACATACCAAGACTAAGCTGATGAAAATGTACAGAAACGTCATTAGATGTCAGCGGCAGAGCTCATACAGCGTCAGGCAGATTTATCCATGAGACAATTTCACACGCATGGATTTTCTGAAAGATTTAAAAAACCTTTGCATGAGATGCTGTTTTTAGAAAGATTACAGTACATTATGAATGCTTTCAATTCAAAATAATCTACATTATCGTATCTAGAAATGAGTTAGTGCCTGAAATGTACCAGTTCAAAAACCACTAATGGTTTCAGCTCCAAAAACACAACTTTCCTTATAAATGCTGTAAAATGTCGTCTAAATTCAGATTACTCTAAGAGTGCTCTATCTTAAGTTTCAGTTATGAGCTTAACCTTTTGAAACCTGGAGTGTTTTCAGTTTTCTTGTGTTGCATAAACCAGATTGGTTTGATATATTTTAAAAACAAAGTATAAAAAGGAGATCAGAAACTTGTAAACAAATGACAAGAAAGTGACCTGAAAGTTGCTTAAAAAATGGAGAATCATTACAAAATTATCAAACTATGAGGGAAAAATATTATGAAAACTAAATTCATAATTATTGTAATTATATATTTAAAATTAAGGTATGGGGGAAAAGTCTTATTTTTATTTTATTTTAGCATTTTGTTCTTGTCATTCTCTGTTTTTGATCTTAATTTTCTTGGAACTTTTTACTTATTTCTTGCAAAGTTTGGGGTCATCCTTTTTAAGCTGTTCATTGCCTTCTTTCCATTTTTCTTGAAGAAATCAAGTCAATTTTTTTCAGATTTTAAAGGGTTAATGGTAATAATGTATCAGACTTGTATGGCGCTTTTCAGAGTACTCAAAGATGCTTTACATCGAAAGATATAAAAACATTTATAATAAGAAAAAAAGAAAAGGAAAAATGGGGAAAAGAGAAAAGCTTATGGTCTTTCTTTTCTTTAAATCCCAACATAAAATTTGTTCCATCCGCAACCTGCTTCACCCTGCAGGGATCAATAAAGTTTTTGGACTGAAAACCATTTTCATTCATTTCCTTCCTCTTCCATTTATCCCAGGTTTAGTGTTGTTCACCAGAGGCATTCAGGCGGTCACCTGCAGTATTTCATCACGCAGTGCTAAATCCCTGTAGCTAGTAAACCTGTCAGCCTCATGCCGTGAGCAGGCCTGGCTAGCTGTGAAGCGGGGGCCGGCTAACAGCTTTAGTGATGTGGAGCTAAGAGGCTAATGGCGTGGTGTTAGGGGTTAAATCGGTATTATCCTCTCTTTGGTGGACCAGAGGAGACAGAGGACAGACAGGGTGACCGGGTTTAGGAGAGAGAAAGTGGGATTCAGCCCTCCGCTCCAACAGGGCTTCCCTGTATTTTTAATTGAATAACCAGAACACGGCATCAGCAGCTGTTGGCCACAGATGTAACCCAAGGTCAGTGCACGAAGCAGCCTTCGATTACATAATCAATCAGCTGCTGGTGCAAAATGCAGATATTTTACCCCCTAATTTCTGCAGAAGAAAAAAAATAAAACCTCCTTTTGTAGAGCTTTCCAATAGTTTTGAAACCCGGATGGCTGTGCTGCATTAAGATGCCTTTCACAAGAATTTAAACCTTTGAACCTGCAGCAGATTGGTTTGATTTCTTTAAAAACATGGGGGGGGGGTGCAATGAGAAACTTGACAAGAAATCTGCTGCAAATTGAAAGAAATTAGTAGATTGAAAATTTAACAGAGAGAAAATTTTATCATAATTTTATCTTAATATCATAATTAGAAATACAGTTCTCTGTATTTCTAATTATGATATTTAAAATTATTTTGCAGAAAGATTATCATTTAAGCCGTTTTTAAGGTCATTTCCCTGTTGTTCGTTTGTTTGTTTGTTTTTTACTTTCCTATGTGTGGTGAGGGGTGTTGTTGTACTTTTTACTAATTTCTTGCTAGCTTCTTGGTCATTTCTTCTTAAGTTTCTCTATTGTAAAGACATCAGGCCAACTTGCACAGGTTTGAAAGTTCCAAAAACCTTTTAGGGAGACGCTGTATTGTTGGTGGTTAAAAAATGCAAATATTCTTTAGTTTGTTTTCACTGAAACATTTGCACAAGTTTTCAATGCATTTTTTAAATTTCAGCGAAGTCAAAAGTGAATCAGTGAGTGTTTGTGTGTGGGGAGATTCAGAGTTTAAGATTAGCAGATTAATTGATTGACATACAATTAATCAGCAAATATTGATAACCATTTAAACATTTATAGAATTTTCAAGCAACACTGATTTATATTACTTGATGATTTCCAGCTTTTTAAAATTTCCACTCTGGCAATAAGTTTGAATTTTTATGAAAACAAGAGAAATTCGTGCCTGGGGGGTTTGAACAGGATTCACGGCTCATTGGTGATGAAACTGAACATTGAGATGAGCTCAGACAAAAAGCTGCAGAATGAGAATGAGAATTCGTCTCAGCTGCGTGACATCGGTTTGCTTGTGTTTGGCCCTGATGGGCGGCTGGAGAGCCTCGCTCTGTCCTCATGTGAAACCCACAGAAGCCAAAAATAACACGAGTCAGTCAGCTGTTGATTGGTTTTACTCTGTGCAGAACTGCTGTTGTTGAAAACCTGAAAAGGAATTTGACTTTTAAGCAATAATGACAAATGCAAAGGTCACAGAAAGAGCTGAAACTATTGGATCAATTGATTAGTCGGCAGAAAACAGTCGACAACTTTTCAGGACTGAAATGATTTCTCAGCACCACCTCCATTTACAACACTCCTTTAACTAATTATAATAATCAAACTTCATATTTTTCTTTTCATTCAGTCGACAGTAGCTCTCTTTTCTTATTGTGTACTTTCCTTTCCTCTCTTAATGTTCTGTTTGTTTTCTTGCATTTTCTGCATTTCATTCATACCCCAAATGCTCATTTTTTTGTGATTTTCATTTAGATCCTGAAGTTCATTTAAGTTTATTCCATTAATCCTCACTGACAACAACACTGGTGAATTATTTCGTGCTGCCACCTCTGTCAGTAGTATAATTAAGCAATGAGCATTAAAGTAATGATACAATTAATTAAATAAAATATCTCATTGTTAGTGTCATATTATCATATGGATGTCTCAGAGGGCTTTACAACATCCAACATCCCTCTGTCCCTGGACCCTCACAATGGTTTATGAACAACCGAAACACCCTTAAAAAGGGAAAAATTAAACTGTGAACATTGGAAAATTTACATATTTGAAAGGCAAAAAACAGCATTCTATGCAATTTTTGCATGTAATGTACTTTTGCAATTATTTTGCTGTTGAATAATCAGAGCAACTTTCACCCTCTCACCCCAGTTCAGTCTAGAGAAATACCTGACAGGTGCAATACTTTAATTATAGATTTATTATTGGTATAAAATACATATTGTCAAAGCTTTGTGTTTAATGTCTCAGTTTAACTCAGTGACTCTTGTGGTCAGACTCGTGTGATGTCTAATGTTTGATGTTCTTTGTGTTTGCTGCAGGCCAGTTATCCAACATGGGAGGACTTTGTAACCAAAGGAGCAAAGCTACAATCACAGCTCAGGTAAACACACACATCCACACATGCATACACACTTAAGAAGAATATTTCACAGCACAGTATAATAATATAATATAATACTTATATATAATAAGTCACAGAATTTGCAACTAGCAATTTCTAGGCCTGGAAAAGGTCTGGAAAACTACATACACCCTGACCTCTGGCTGTGATTAGTGGTGTAATTTTTTAAGATTTTTAAAGAAAGCATGCCTCTTTCTTTCCGCCGCTCCAGCGCGCGGACATGTCCGACAGCCCCAGTGCAGATATGTCCAACAGAAGTTTTTCTTTGCTACCAAAACTCAGGAAACTTTATCTAAACATCCATAAGGACAGCAGCTCATAGTTCTGTCTCATGGCTTTTCTTTTGGCCTGCAGCCAGCTGTTGAATCATTGTTAAACCTTAAAGTCCCTGCCAAACATAAAGTGGTTATTGTTGTTTACTGTACTTTGTATGAAAGCTGTATGTGTTGTGACTGTGACTTTGCCCGACACACACAGTGACCCAGTAGCTGGCTCAGTATAATAACAGTATAATGGCTGTGTTTCCCAGTAGGCCAGTTTACTTTGATAAGCATCGCTCTGCCTGCTGCAGCCAGTCGCAGTCCATTAGCTCTGCCAGTCAGCCAGCAACACACACACACACACACACATATACACACACAAAAAGGACATTTACTGCTCTAATGTTAATGCAACTTAAAAGATCTGCTGTGGATAATTTGCACACATTAAGCTTTAACACAGACTTTTAACTCCGCAGTTGTGTTTGTTCTTTGAACCATCCTGAAAACCAAATGCCTTTCAAATACAAAAGATAACAAAGGAAATTAAGTGTTACATTATGCGCTTAAAAAGCAACTAAATTCTGTTAACATCAGTGGTAACATCATTTCTAGACTTTAATCCCACACCTCAGATCCTCCCCTAACCCAAATCTTCACCAGCAAACTTTGCACAGTTTAATGAAGTCTTAACAGATTTTGAGGAAACATTCAATTAGTTTCTTGTCAAAGAGATGCTGTGGCTCAGGCTAGTACGGGATTCAATGTGATTCATATGAGTTAACCTTTAAATCTGAAGGGGTTTTTTTTCTTCTAATTTTCAGGTAATTTTCTTATACTTTTTTACAAATGTCTTGCTAATTTCTGGGTCATTTCTTCTTAAGTTCATTGCCTCCTTCCCACATTTTTGAAATCAGGCCAATTTACCCAGATTACAAAGGGTTAAACATCAATAATATCAGGAATTGTCATTTGTAATCTAAATTCTATCTGTCAATACATAGGAGCATTGCTGTTTATCTTAAATTTTAAGACATAAATCCATAACAGTTTTATCTTACTTCTACTGCCTACAGGCTAAAGATAATTTTAAAGGCATTCAATGAGACTATTTTAAAGTTATATCTTCGAAAGCAGACCATTAAACTGTAGAAAATTGTATTAGCATCTTTTCGGCGTCCTATTCCCCTTCACAGAATGAGGCAGAATGATCTTTACGAGGGAACATTTCTTGGAGTGGCAATGATTAGAAATGTAACTTGTTCAGTCTTGTGTGGCGTTTTGAAAAACAGCCGTACTCCACCCCAACTTTAAAGCAGCGTGTACCAGCTGAACAAAGACAAACCCGAGCTTCTGTCAGACTCCAGCGGGGTTTCCAGTGTCTCGTTGAGGAATGTGGGACTGTGAGTTTTCCCACAGCGCCACCAGAGTGTTCAGGCAGCCGGGGATCATGGGACGGCAGATCAAACATGTCTGAGCACACACGAAGCCAGAGTAGTGTGTTTTATGTTTCTGATACCAGAGTGTCATGGTAGTTTTTAGGCATTTTAGTGTCTGACTGATACTGTTTGCTCCCATCGAAGGAAGTTAAGTTTTTTGATTATTTGTCCGTTATTTCTGTCAAATATAGAAATTGTTGTTCTTCCTTTCAAAACGTTGACTTTTAGAAGATGATGTGTGTGTGCGCGCGCGATCGCGCACACACACGCACACGTGTGCGCACACACGTGTATGTGGTATTAATATGAAAGAGAATTTCCACTGAGGTCAGACAGACATACACACACACACAAACACACACACAAACTATTGACAGCAGTGTCATATGATCCTCTTAGTTAGGTTTTCAGGGATAATGACTTTGCTTGTGTGTGTGTGTGCATGCGCACAGCTATAGGAACATAGACCTGGCTGGTATTGGGACACACACTCATACACACACAGAGACAATAGGTCCATTGATGCTGATGAAGATGATGTGTGTGTGTGTGTGTGTGTGTGTGTGTGTGTGTGTGTGTGTGTGTTCGTCCAAAGGTCTCCGGTTGCACTCCTAACACTGGCCTTTGAGGGCAGCTGGCCTCTCATGTAGCTCATCAGTCCTGCCTCCAAAATAAAAGTCTTTTATTTTTTTCATTTTAAAACCTAGCAGAGGTTTGTTTATGATGCGTCTTCTGCAGTAGACTGTAATCCATCCCCGTTTCTTCAGTCTGAACATATATATATACAAACACACGTTCTGTCTTTGTTTTAGTTGACATTGCTCAGTTCTAAGTAAACATAAGTCACATGATTCACATGGTAACCTGCCATCCATGCTGCTGAAGGTAGCAAATCTGATTCAGTTAATGTAATTTTCGTTAATCATAATCAGTGTGACTGTGTTCTTCGTCTGTGGTGTTTATATCACTAAAGGGCCTGTGTCCACACACTGTTTTTCTTCTGTAGAAATGCGGTGGCAGGGCGCAAGGGAGCGCTTCATAAAAGAGAGCTCCCAGTGCTTTTTTTTTAATGATGCACCGTGCATGGTTTTTGTTTCTATGACAACAATATCTTGACAGTAACATTAGCTTGTAAGCTGACTCGACGCTACATTAACAAAGGGCTGACTACACCATGAACAATGAGTTTACAACAGTACAGCGATAAAAACACAACCGTCACCAGCAGCATCCAATGTCCATCGGCCGATCTGCTCCCACTAATGGGCTTTTCTGTCTTTGTTGTGACAGTAACCAAGTTAAAGGAGCGGCAGTGACATCACCAGCAGTGCTCGCTGCAGCTGCTTAAAAACGTAGGATGCTGTGTTTTTCTCTGCAGCTACAGACATCCGCTCCTCATCGGGACAAATTAAAAAAAGATGCCAGCGTCAAGAAAAAAAATGCTAGGTGGACAAAGGCACCAAGATTATGGATGGGTATCTGTTTGTGTGTCTCAAAATGTGTCTCTTTAGATGTCTCATTTCTCTGGTCACTTATATTTGACGACACAGTCTTGAGTCTCAGACTGTGATGATGCAGCACTTGACACAGTCACTACGTTTACATGCACAGTTAAGTCTACGGTTATAGCAAGATGAGGTAATTTAACTGGACTACTGTCCTTGTCCCAGTATACAAGCAGCAGGGGAGAATTAAATGTCCACTACACCATGGCAGGTGGAGATATGCCCTCTTTCAGCTAGATGCAATAAACCTATATTATTTATACAATCTATAAAAGAGACCCAATCACAGTTACAATATTTATTTACAATAACTGGGGTAGAAAACCACCACGTCACGTTCATATAATCAAACAGCTCTGAGCAAATTCTGCCTTCGTTTATTAGTTTTAAACCACCTAAAAGTTCAGTTTCACCACTTCACCTTGCCGTAAGACAGCTCTTACCGACAGAACTTGAAGCTGTTATATCAATGACACCAGACTCCACTGAGAAGTTGAGTCATTTTACTCCACTGAACAGCGGAGCTGCTGCTCTACCGCTGCCTCCATCAGCTGTTGTGGAAGGTAAAGAGGAGCAAATATTTAAATAGTGTGCATTTAAACTAGCACTGGTTTTTTTTTTTTAGGTGGCTAAAATATGTTTTGTTTTGGCCCCATCTACAGCGTGCCGGTGTTGTGGGACTGTACTCTATTTAGCAGAGGAGGGGGGATGACTGGGGTGTGACTTTTTTGATTTAAAATAAATATAAAATACTACCTCTTAAAGCTGTCTGTCCCTCACCTAAGCCATAATTAAAAACACAAGTCCATCCTCAGTGCCTATATATTTTTAGTGCGTGACCCATTTTGTAGCACCTCTGCCCCCCTTAAAAGTAACCAACAGTCCCTAACCACTGAGGGAGGCCAGCATGACGACTAGGAGCATGTGCAGAACACCGAGTTCAGTTCAAGTCTGACTGACACATTTACGTGACAAAATAGCTCGACCTCCAATCGAATTATCTGGGTATTTTAGTACAATTTCGAGAAATTCAAATTAGGCCGATTTCAGTCGGACTAACATGTTTACATGTATTTTAAAAGTCCCGTTTTAGACGGACTGATACAATAATTGGACTTTTTCATGTAAATGTATTGAGTCTGTTGGCTGTGTCCACAGGGCATTGCTCAGGCCTGCTAGAAAACAGGACCACGGCAGAGCGGTGGCCCCCCGCTGTGAGGCTTTAGTGGAAACGCATGTCAGCACGGCTTGGCTTGGCACAGCTAGAGCCGACCGACCAGGGCCGCTTTAGCTGTGACACACTTAATGTGACGCCCATGAAGCACTCTTGTACACCTCCTAAATAGGACTGTGTGGTATATTTATCAGATATGTTTTGTACCAAATGAAATACAGTTGCAATAATTTGTGTGTTTTGTACAAATTCAGATAAAATCAGCAGGTCAGAGGTCACGCAGAGAAACTTTTGTGCACTTAATGCATTTAGTTAAGACGTGTGATGTTTGTGTTTGATTTAGGACGACCATCGTGGTGACCGGAGCCTTCCTGGATGCTTTTCAGAAGGTGGCAGACATGGCAACTGGGACCAGAGGTACATACACTCTCTCTCTCTCTCACACACACACACACACACACACACACACACACACACACACACACACAGTGCAATACAGACACATGTAGTAGGATTGGGTTTTAATCTGTGGGCCACACACACCAAGAGGAAAATCATTCTGAGATCAGTATGTGTGTGTTTTGAGTACATGGCAGTGTTTTTTGTGTATGTGTCTGTGTGTGTGTGTGTGTGTGTGTGTGTGTGTGTGTGTGTGTGTGTATCTGTGACGGCATGTGAGTGAGCCAAGGGAAATGTTTTCCCCCTTGATCTGTCTGTTTCTTGCTTCTTACAGTGTGATCTTTCACTGGATATCTTTTTTTATTATAAATAGGGAGACCATGAGGGAACTAATTAGCTCCATCTCTTAGATCTCTGTAGAGCAGGCTGTGAGTGTGTGTGTGTGTATGTGTGTGTGACATGATAATGTAGAAATCGTTAGGATTGTGCAACTGGAGGATGAAATAGGCCAGGAAAATTGCCCAGCCAATTTTCATTACATCTGTCCTCTTCTTTTCTTTCCTTGTTGTCTGTTTTTACACTTTCATGCGAATTTACGTTGGTTGTTTTTGGGGTTATTTTTCTCTTTTCTTTCTTTCGTGTCTCTGTCTCTCCGTGAAGTGACACAGTGAGACCTCGTGTGCAGCTGCCTCGTTTTAGCCTGGATTAGGTTTCTCACATTCACACATACACAGTTCAAAGTGCAGGGCGGACTCAGTTCTGCAGTGCTGAAGGAGGACGCCAACATTGTGGGAAATGCTCTTGTTTGCTTTTGTGTTCAGAATTAGATCCGACAATGAGTTTCACCACAAAAGTTTGTCAAGTATAGAGGTACAGCCAAGAGGCAGCCTCTGAGGTTGAGAAATGAAACCAACACAGGACTGCAATAAACTGTTGTTCTTTGAACGGCCACCTGAGGCTGACTCTGAAACAGAGTCAATCACTGTAGACACACATTTAAAAATGCTCAACTTTACAGCAGGAATGAACATGTTTACATGATGATACAAAGAAAACAGTTTTGCTCTCTATTGCTAATTTCAGCATTCATGACAATTATACAGAAGGTGTTTTTTTTAATATAATTCACCTGTTTATGTTTCATTAAGGCTTTAACTTATGCATATTTAAGAACGGGGTTGCTTGAGTTACAGTCTGTCTGTTAGGCGTTTACTGAAGTCTGTACCCACATTTACAGTGCCCTTTTAAGGCGGGAATATCACGCCATTATGCTGCCTCACCATGTATATATATAACCTGTATGTAATGTCCGATAAAGGAACGGGCTTTAAAATGAAATACTGAAATCAGCCAACATACTAATATGTGCAGATATCACAGACTGATATGTGTGTATGTTTATATACTGTACATCTTTATCTTTACCAGATGGCAGCAGAGTGAACAGACTTTTTATTGACAAAGTGAACATTTACAAAACATCAACCCTTATTTGAAGTGTTTTCTTATTTTACATAAAGAATGAGTATTACATACATTAAAAAGCATAGTATTTTATGTCTCCATCTGCTGCTGGGCTGCTATTTTAAGAGTTGCATTATATGAGGTTAATTCCACTATAAGAGACACTTTATGATTATTAAAATTAGGATATGGGTATATAGGTATCAATTATCTGCCAAATTAGTTGTAATATATCAGCATATCGGATATCAACAAAAAGTCTAATATTATGCATTCCTGTTTATTATCTATGTTTATGTTTTTAACCTGTTTGTGCTGCTGAGTCAGTTTGACACGCTGGGTAGATCCTCTAAATTTGTATTTTAGATTCGTCTGTCTGCTTTTCTCTCAAATTACTTTTTTTATTTTTCCAAAAATTATATAATATTTCTTTGGGGAGTGCAATTAGCAACAGTGGGCTCCCTGCTAACTCCGCCAAATCGACTTGGTCCATTTCCAAAACGACCGACATGAAAAGAGTCGTCAACAGATTTAGCATTGCCATCCTAAAATGTTGCTGGAGCAGGACGGAGACGCCGTGTATCAGAGCTGCAGTGCCTGTGTGTCGGGGCTTTGTTAAGACAGTCAGCTGCCAGTATGATTATGTAACACAGAAGTCAGTTGGTATTTAAAGGAAATCCAGTAACGCGTGTGTGTGTGTGTGTGTGTGTGTGTGTGTGTGTGCTGGAGGTGAATCATGGCCGCTCCCTCTGATGGAAGCCTCTGCAGACCTGCTCCGTCACGTCTCAGTGTTCATGGTTCATGTTTGTTTCTTAAAAAAGAGGAAGCGCACATCGGCAAACCAAACCCAGAATAGTTTCAAGAATGTAAAACACAACGTTTAGAGCCACAGAGTGAAAAGACTGTACAGATAAATAACAGTACACTCCTTTAACCCTTTGCAGCCTGGATGGACATCACTTTTCTTTTGCTGCATTCAGACGCCTTAACAAGTATTTTAAACCTTCAAACTCTGAGCAAATTGGTTTGATTTCTTGCAAGAACATAGGAAAAAGGGCAATGAGTAAATTGGCAAGAGGTGTTTCAAAAAATTGCAAGCAATTAGTAGATCTAGAATTTGTTTTGTTTTGGGTTTTTTTTCAAGCTAGGGAAAAATGTCCACATAAACCCTGTGTTTCTGATTATTTTGATTACATTTAAAAAATATTTTACAGAATTATTATTATTTTATGAGCACATTTTATTAGGATCATTTTCTTGTTTGTTTGTTTTTGTTTTTACTTTTTTTTCTCAGTTTTTTCTTTTATTTTGTTGTTTCTTTTTGCTCATTTTTAGGTAAAGTTCTTGTACTTTTAACACTATTTTTTTGCGAATTTTTGAGTTACTTCTTCCTGATTTTTTCATTGCCTTTTTCTTGTGTTATTGAAAGAAGTCAAGCTCAGGTTTCAAATGGTTAAATACAGAGGTTAAGCAGCTTCAGGCAGATCACACTCCGCAGCATGTGGCATTGCATAAATAAAACTTGCAAACTTTTCTGCATCATAAGTTATCATCATGCGTGTCACAAGACGCACAGTATAGTTGAATAAAAGGAGGAGAGAGTTTGGACAGTGCAAGTTAATACGACACAGTCTCCGGCTTTAGTTTTAGGAGTTTGCAAAAATGTTGCACATTTATGACCCATCGTTAGCGCCATTGGCTTGTTTGCTTGATTGCATGAACTGTCACACTGAATGTACCGAGGAACCTGTTCAAACTTTAAAACTGTTCTTGTTGAACAGCCAAATCTGATTCAACTGGCATAATTCTGACTCAGGTACAGCCCTACCACGGTCCCAGCTTTTATTTTGAAAGTAAAAGAAATAACTCCAACAGGACAGCCCTTCATTACCAGGTCAAATTAAACAGGTGACGCTCTGCACACACACACACACACACACACACACACACACACACACACTCACAAAAGCACTCACACACACACATACAGACACACAGTTACGCTCTTTGTGTTGATAAGTTTTGTCAACATACAGGAACACTTAATTGTTTTCTCCCTTTCAACCCCTCATAACACCTGCAGAGGAAGTGTAAGTGTGTGTGTGTGTGTGTGTGTGTGTGTGTGTGTGTGTGTGTGTGAGAGAGAGAGAGAGAGAGAGAGAGAGAGAACCGGTCTGGTGGGTTAATGTGTGGATTTCGTGGTTGGTTTCCACGGTAATGTCCATGGTCTCATCTTTCTGTGATCTGGGAAGTGGATAACACACTGTGTTTGAAGATTGTTTACCACGATAAACAGGCTGACACAGTAGGACAGCAGGAGCACTAAAGCCTTGCTCAAAGGCATCTCGGTGGTAATACAGTACACTCCTGACGTGGGAGATTCTCTGTGTGAGATCATGCCAGAACAAAATTCAGTGTCAGCTGACTTTTAACTGTAGTTTATTAGTGTCAGTGTGTTATACCAATGCAGAAAACATCGATAATACCTGAACTGAACGAATTACAGAAAGGCAGCTAGACAGATCCCAAACAGGTAAACTTTTCCAATCACTGAGAAACTCCTAATCAATCAGGGGGGCTGGGTTTTCCTTAAATGACAGGAAAGCTATAGTTTGACAGAAAATGTTGGAGAGAGAGCGGGAGTGTCACGCGGTAAAGAGCCACAGGCTGGAATTAAACCCGGCTGCTGCAAAGGCCTCAGCAAACGAGGTGTACACTCCACCAGGTGAGCTAGAGGTCGCTCCATGTAGCACTAATTCAATAATATTTGCGTCTTTTACTGAGTAGACATCCTAGTTTTATGTAAGGTCTTTCAGTGAAATACTTCTTCAAGAGGTTTTATGCCTTTTTGTGAACCGTTAAACAGTCACAGAAAGAGATGCCTTTGTAACAAATTATACAACATTATAGACCACAGAATAAAAATGCAGCAATTTATTAAGAAAAAATATATTTTCTCATTATAATGTACTGTAATAAGTGCAAAAGTCAATGTAATGTAATAGAAATCTGAAAATAAAAGTAACTTTATACATTAAATATATTAAACAAATACTGTGAAAACATGTTTTTTGGCCATAATGCAGGGATTCATACGCTAATTATGACAAAATTTCACACACATGTCTCACAGGATAAAATGATGAAGTGAAGACATTTTATAACAAGTAGGTCAAAGGTCAACATCACTGTGACATCACAATGTTCGGCAAAAACGCTCTATTGGTCATTACTCAACGTCATATCTCAGGAACAGAAGGGGAGACGTCTGGTCAGATACTAAGTAGGTGACTGATACTGAAACTGTGCTGACTGTATAGATCTTCTGTGCTGCATTGATTGGTTGATAGAGATCGACTCCCGATCGATCAGAGAGTCCGTAAATAGCAGTCGTGAGGCGTCAGTCTGTCTGTCTCAGCTTTTTGCTGCTGCTGCTGCTGATGTGAGGTCTTTCTCCTGACTGTGTTAGTATGTTGAGTTACACCAGATTGAGTTTACATCAGATTAAATCACGTGATGACTTCATTCTGTCATATTTCAGTAAACAGAGACGAAGGCTCTGAACTGTCTGATAGCTCTGATCGCTCTCTGCTCCAGTCCGTCGCTCCTCCTGTCCCTGTGATGCATTTCTGGTTTATCTCTTTTCTATCTTGTCTTTTTTTTCCCTCCTTTTTGTGCAAAAAAATTGATCAAACTATTTTGTGTGTGTGTGTGTACCCTTCAGAATTTAAGTGCAAAAGTTTAATACAAAGCAAACCATATTTACCTTATTTCTGGCTTTTGCTTTTTTAGATAAACTGTAATTCAGGGTTCGTACGCTCATGAAAAACTGGAAAAGTCATGGAATTTGCAGGCCTTGAAAACTTTTTAGAAAACTAAATATATCCTGAAAGTTTTGGAAAGCCATGGATTTTTTGTTTCATAAACCTGTATAATAATACAAGGACCACTGAAAATCCAATGATAATTTCTGATTTTACAGTTTCTGGCTAAAGTTTTTTTTTTTTTTTAGAGATAAAACCAGGCCCACAATTTTTAAAAGCATGTTTTCTTTAAATATTGCCGATAAAATAAATACAAAATACAGACATTTAAAGTTGTATGCCCTTCCCCGAAAGCCAAAATAAAAACATAGGTTCCTCCCGAGCACTTAAAAAAATTATTTTACATGCCTCACTCCCTTTTTGCATCACCCTAAACCTTCTCATAAATAACGAACAGTCCCTTAGTGATATCTAAAAATTCTGTTTTGAACCTGTTCTTAATTCATTATTTTTTTAAATAATATATATTCTAAAAAGTTTTTTGTCTCTGAGGAGTACAGATTGTCGTTTCAGAAAATGTATGGTCCTGAAAATTTGCCTCAAAGTCCCGAAAAGGTATTGATAAAAATGTATGTGAACCCTGGTAGTTGCACTGACAGAATATACTCGACACTGAGAGCCAGATATCTGGTATCTTGAGATTCCCGCAGGCATCGGTGATAATGTTCAGGAGTGACGATAAGAGCAGCATCAGAGCTCAAAACTTGACATGAATCTCGTCACAATCAGCTGATTTTGAAAGCAGGTTCCTCTTGTCTCGTTCCCTGGTGATTCCACATGACCTGTTCCCCCGGCAACCGAGGAACAGTTGACGTCTTTGGCATCATGGGGCTTTCAAAGTACTCACACATAAACACAGACACACACACACACACACACACACACACACACACACACACACACACACACACACACACACACACACACACACACAGACACACGGATCACAAGACGGCCCACTGAGTGCTGACTGGTCCTAATGTAGGTTTCTTAAGGTCAGCTCTGTGTGTGTGTGTGTGTGTGTGTGTGTGTGTGTGTGTGTGTGTGTGTGTGTGTGTGTTTGGATTGGATTGCAGAGGTGAGGAGAGTGACTGACTGGCCGGTCAACTGGTCAGTTAATCAAAAACTGGATCAATATGAAGAGAGACAAAGAGTGAGTGAGTTCGGAGCTGTTATGTTGAGTTGTTGTCATGGTGACCAAACTAGTTGTGATGCAGGATGAGAGTAATGTCAGAGTTTTAAGAGTAGCACCTGCACAAAAAATACCCCCCCTCTCATTTCTTAAGATTTGACTTGCAGTTTTGGTGTCTTGGCATCATGGGAAAAAAACACAGGCTTGACGTGTAACACAACAGCGTACAACATACATACAACATACTCGAGGGCATAACATGGCAATAACAGTCATTAACTCTCTGTTTGATCTCGTCCTCTGCTGCGAGGGTGAGGAGCTCCTGAATCTCAGTGTTTTCCCAATTTGCGGACATTTTCTGCTCTTTTGAGTTAGTCGACAACTGCTGCTCTGGATCTGGCTAAATAGGCAGCATAAACAGACAAGCAGAAGCTAAAAAAATTAACGATCGATTAATCGTAATTTGAAACGAACAAGCAAAACAAAAACAATGATGTTTGACCTGATTCAGAAAGTACCCTAAAATAATAATAATTCTGTTAAATAATTTCAAATATACAATTGTGATAATTCTAAATATGTGACCTAGCTTCTTAACAAAATATTTTTCCAAATCTGATGTCTTGTTGTTTGCAGAACAGTTCTTGCCAAGTTGCTCACTGCCTCTTTTTCCTGTGTTTTTTAAAAGAGAGGAAAGCCTAAGAAAAGTGATGTAAATATAGGTTTTAAAGGGTTAAGGAGGGTTGGTTGTCTAATATAGGTAACCTTTTTAACCCTCTGTATCCTGAACGGTTGGTCGTTCTGGTTAATCACAGTATGTTTGAACTGTCATTAAGGTAAACATACAGGGAAAATGTCATCCAGAGTCAAAGTGTTGAGGTCAGAAAGTGATTTATTTCTCACATTCAGCTTGACACCAGACTTCAGGGAGCAGATTCAGAAAAAGAGAAATCGACAGGAATTAACACACACACACACACACACACACACACTCACACTCACAGACTTTTCTAAAAGGGCCACATTATGAGCCTGAGGAGGAGAGTGAAGCTGGAAAATCTGGGTTTAGTAGGAAGGCGAACAGTTCTCGCTCTGTCTCTCTGGCGTTGTGTCTTCGGAAAATGGAGGGAAATTATAAATGACTGGAGCCGATTTTTATTTTCCTCCTCTTCTTTTTTTTCCACCCATAGGAGCTCATGACAGATTTTAGCTGAATCGTTCACATTTTGTATCATTATCACATTTATACAATAGCTTCAATAGTTTATGTACAAGAATAACTGTTCAGGAGTTTAAAAACCTCATTTTTGTACTTTTTTTTATTTTAAGTTTGGCTGGATGGTTAATTACATTTTTTTCTGTCGAGTGACACTCATTAAACATATATATTATTTTTGCTTTAACCACAGTTAAATATTATTTGTGCATGCGTAGTGAAGTGTACATGCAAGGGAGCAGAACAATCTGCTTTGCAAATGTTTTTATTAGGAAGGAGATGCAGTTGTGCAACATGTATTTTGGGGCTCAAGGACGCATGTGTTTTCTTGAGTACATTTAAACAGAGCTCAGTTTGTTTAAATGCTCATGTTTTCGGAATGTGTTCACCAGCCACATCCAAGTGTTAAATGATCAGGCGTCCACATACTTTTTACCAAATAGCGGTTGATCAAATGTCACACTTCATGTCGCGTCTTCAGACTCGTGAATCAGCTAAAAACCATAACAAAACAAGATGTGAGAATCAGAAACAAAGTCCCTCCCTCACTGATGGGTCTGTCTGATCTTGTCAGGTTACATTTTTCTCTGAAGTCATCTCCAGTCGACTCTGTGCTCCATTAGACATGTCTGAACACAAACACAACAAACACCTACTGTGTTTCACACCTGGCTCCGTCGCACATGTTGTAATTAATGTGTTGCTTCAGGAGTATTTATGGCATTAAACAGGGCTGGGCAGTTTGCTGTGATAACAAAGATTTTGAAATATAACACTCAGAAGAGTATCAGTGTAGGTTAAAGTTAAACACCATCAGATAAGTTTATGTGTCATCATTGTAGTTTTGAGACAGCGATGGTTAGTTTTAGTGTCATCGTGCTGGGGACATCACTGAAAGTTATTTAGAAAAAAAAGAAAGCTAAAGGCAAAATATTACTCACACTGTCTGTTGTAAACAACTATCACAGTTTCCAGACCAACTTCAACCTGGAAGGCGTTTTTAATTTGTGCTGGACAAATTAAATGTACTGTCTTCAAAACCAGACAGGATATAAAGGGACTGTTCACCTCAAAATCCCAAAAACATGTATTTCCTCTTACCCTTTAAGACTCTCTCTCTCTCTCTCTCTCTCTCTCTCTCTCTCTCTCTCTCTCTCTCTCTCTCTCTCTCTCTCTCTCTTTTTCTTTCTCCAAACACAGACTTTTGAAACATCTACTTAAGCTGAATTTAAGATAATGTCAGTGTTAAACGCTGCGGTTCTTCTCAACTTTAATGTTCTCTGAGTGCTGCAACAGGGAGGGAAAGGCAAATAAAACAAACACACCTCGCCACACCTTTAACGTTTAACCCACGCCTCATACCTGAGTACGTGTGTGTGTGTGTGCCCACCCTCTGCGACGTTGTGTGTACGCATGGCTGATAAATAATGTTGTCACTTTGCAGTCGTGGTAGAACGGAGGAGGAGAGGAAGAGAGGGAAGGATGGAGAGGGAGAGGGAGGCAGGAGGACGGGTAGAGGACAATGAGGGACGGATAGGAAACGCAGGAGTGAGAGAGGAAAGAGTGGAAGTTAACGGAGGCTGGATGACACACAGGAGGAAGGAGCGAGTGCTCTTAACGAGTGTCGAGTGTGCACAATCCAGGTCTCACTCTGACATCACTTCCTGTTGGTGATTGAGCTGTTTGAATGAATTGATCTTTTTACCGTGATTGTTCTCTCTCTTTTTTTTTTTTTTTACATAACTCGGCTGTGACTCAGCATTGCAGCCTGTGTGTGTGTGTGTGTGTGTGTGTGTGTGTGTGTGAGTGTGTGTGTGTGTGTGTGTGTGTGTGTGGCTACTTCCTCCCGCTGCAGCTCTTGGATTTTGATATTCAAATGACATGAAGTGAGTCAGCGCGAACTCGCTCAGCTCAGACTCGTCAGCGCAAAGCTGCTGTGTCACTTTGTTCCATCACAGGATCGAGCCGAGTGATAAAAACAGACTCGGTATGACAATCGAAGGGACACACAGTATCCAGTCTAAATCATCATTTAGTTATTTACCAGTGATTAACGCCAGAGCTCACACAGCTGTTGTCATATTTGTTGGTTTGTGGGAAAAAACAGTCCTAAACTGAAATATATTCAGCATATAATGATTTAAAACAGAGAAAAACAGCAAATCCTCACATCCGAGTTGCTGACACCAGAGAATGTTTCACATTTTGCTTGAAACGTGGCTGAAACGATAAGTCGGTCAAGAAAATATTTGCAGAGTATTGTGTTGATTGACTCATCCATTACTCAGCTCACAGTGTCAGCTGTGATCGTTTCACAGTATCACTCCACTCCAGCTTTATCTACTTAGGTTAAATTCATATCAGATTTTTGTACAAGAACACATACCCAGTACAAAAGCACTGACAAACACATTTCTTGTTTTTGTTTGAATTATTGTCATTTTATTATCATAATGTTTTCTGTAATTTTCTTTTGCTCCAGGATTTTTACACTGTTTCATATACATAACAAAACCCAACGTTAAAATAACATTTTTGAGGAAATACAACAGGAGGCACGATAATCTGTGGAAAAAAATAAATGCTCCTCTGTGTCTTCATAGTACTCCTTATAGAGTACCCAAGGAATGAGTCCGAAACCCCCAAAAATCTGAGCATTTCAGTTCAGTTCCCTGTTCTCAAAGTCAGCTTTTTAAAAAAAAATTGTTAGAAACCTTAAATGAGGTCATAATCGACAAATTAGCTCTAACTATGTAAAACAATTACATTTTCCGTTCATGAGGTTTTAGAACAGCATTTTTAATGTCCTATTTGTTTGTCCTAAAATGTTTTTTTGTTGTTTTTTTTTTTTAGCAGATTTACCACAAAATACACAATTTTTCATAGAATCGGATTATTGGATTCATTTGTACAATACAGACACTTCTAATTAATGTGTGAGTGTGCGTGTGTGCGTGCGTGTGTGTGCGTGCGTGCATGCGTGTGTGTGCGTGCATGCGTGTGTGTGCGTGTGTGTGTGTGTGTGCGTGCGCATGCAAGACAGAAAGAGGTCAATTCAGCAGGAAGTGCTGTGCCCACATACAGACTGGGTGCCACAAAGAAACCATTATGATGAGCGTGTGTGTGTGTGTGTGTGTGTGTGTGTGTGTGTGTGTGTGTGTGTGACAGAGGACCCACTGTGGAAGTGACACAGCTCTTTTCCGTCTCCCTTCGTCTGTGTCAACATTTATTTTTCCCTCCAAATGTTGCACAGTTCTGAATTGATGCTCTAAAAGTTTGAAAACAAAATGTAAATCAGCAGCTTTTTGTGAATCATCCTCTGTTACATTAATCCATGTTAACCTGAACATCCACAGTTAAAAAAAGTTCCCGTTATCCTGTAAAACATTTTGTTACTGCGTACAACTCAGACTGGATGATAACCTCATTAAGACTTAAATTTACTCATATTACAATAAATGCCTTCAACAACCAGTCTAAACAATCAGCCCAGTATCTTTAACTGGTCATACTGTGATTAAACAGGACAAACCGAACTTGAGCCAACTTAAGAAAAGATAAATCATTCAGTGTTGTATTAAAAAAAGTATTTTTATATTTATGGCCATCAAGGTTAATGTGATTTATTGGGAATATTGTCCAGCCCAACCTCTGATTAAGTATTGCATTATATTATATCCACTAATTAATTTGGGGGCTTTATGCCTATACGTTAATAAGCAGTGAGTGCAGTTCTGGAAATATGTCAAGAACTAAATGTTCAAACAGGTCCTGCAAAATCATCATTTGTTAAAGTTTACTTCACTGCGAATTTCAATTTCAGGAAAAAGCCAAAATACGTGGCCATGATCCGCATTTACTGCCCCACATCTTCTCCAACGTGGTTGTGCAATAGTCAGATATTTTCTTTTAATCTGGGATATAATAAAGAATCTGATAATATTCTTCCAAAAATGCTCGTTCCAAGTACGTGATGATGTTGTAGACCGCTGTGTTCTCCAAATATGCAACCCTTTATCTTTTGTAATATTCACACCTACTTCTTTTTCCCATTTCAGCCTCATGAGATTAATTTTTATGTGTCCATTTTGAACCCCCCCTCACCACTCCTACATTAAATTAACAAAATGTAGACTAACAAACTGTCTTAAATAGATTAAGACAAACAAACCAACATACACAACAAGACAGATGGAGACATCCATTTTTTTAATGTGAGCAAGATGCAACTTTGACCAAAAAGATTTAATGTGACTCGCTAGTAACGACATAATATTGTCAGTGCTCTAAAAAGTACTGAATCAATACCCAACTTTCGAGTGTGGTTGAGTGTGTGTGTGTGTGTGTGTGTGTGTGTGTGTGTGTGTGCGTGTGCGTGTGCGTGTGTGTGTGTGCACGCGATTACGTGCAGAGATGCTGTAATGGTTTAATAATCCCTGGAGCTGTGTGTGTGTTTGTGAGTTTGTACACATGATCTATCATTGCCTCATTAAGTGGCATTAGTGAGTTATTGTGTGTGTGTGTGTGTGTGTGTGTGTGTCTGAGAAACCAGATATTGTTTCATTCATTTAAGCGAGGCTGATTGTGAAAGGATGTAGGGGCTTTCTTACATAATTCATTAATAAATTGAGACACCACACACACACACATACACACGCACACTAACACACACTTGCTGTTTCAACACGTTACAACACTTGTCATAAGATCTTAATCAGATTCATTTTCCTTAAGACCTCTTTATGAAGCAATTATAGTGCGTGCGTGCGCACACACACACACACACACACACTCACACTGCTCAGCTTTCCTGCTGTACATCAACTCTTTGTTGAACAGACTAAGAGCTTCAGTTTCAGCTCCTGTTTCATGGTGATTGTAAAAGAAAAAAAAGATAAAGTAAAATAAAGTTACATTAACTGCTGTTGTGATAAAGTTTAATAAAATAGAATAAAGTTAAGTATAAAGTACTGTCTTACTAAATTAAAATATTCAGTAATATCACAATATTTTTAGGCTACATTGCAATACACAGTATGTATCTCAACATTTCTGAAATTTCCTCTAAATCACTGTAAACTGCTAAAATACAAAATTATTAACTCTTTCACTCCTTTCAGTTTCTTTTCGAAATTAAATCTAAATCTAAATTTTTGTTGTTGTGTTTTCCAGGTGCCACCAAAGAGATCGGCTCAGCGCTAACCAGGATGTGTATGAGACACCGCAGCATTGAGTCCAAACTGAAACTGTTCACCACGTAAGAGACACACACACGCGCACACACACACACACACGCACACACACAGTAGCATTGCTTGTGTTATTTACTCAATAGGGAGGAGAACAGGTGAAGGTGTGAATGATGGTGTGATGACAGCTTTCATCTGACAGTGTGGGAGCTAGACTAATTACTGTCAACTGCCTTATGCTTGTACACATGACAGCCACAAGATATGTGTGTTTGCGTGTGTGTGTGTTTGTATGTGTGTGTGTGTGTGTGTGTGAGAGAGAGAGAGAGAGAGAGAGAGAAAGAGAGGAGGATTTTTGTGTCATCGTTGTCACTGTGCAACATCACAGCCGTGTCTTTGTCATTACTGTCTGCTGTCATTAGAGAAGCTGTCAGTCAGATGATTCATACACACACACACACACACACACACACACACACACACACACACATCGTATCGCTTTCAGGTGAAATAATGTTTTTCCATTCGAGGATTTTTGTTACAGCCTGGTCTTGATTTTTTAAAAGTTTTTCTCGTTACTTAGCAGTACCACACAGCTCTTCATTAAAGCGACTATATTTACTTTTTCCTTATAATAAAAATGTATCAAATGACTGTGTCAATTAAAAGAGTCACTCTTGGTGATGAACCTACAGACAGTTACCACCTGAATCTGCAACTCATCTCAGCTGCATGGAGCTTTAACGTGAGTTTCTGCTCATCGTTTATCCGCCTGGCTCACAGTTGTCCCGTCTTAGTCCACCCCCCCTCTTCTAAAAGTGTTACTATCACAGAGAAAGATTGCAAATAGCAATTTCCAGGCCTGGATAAGTTTTAGAAAATTAAATATACCCTGAATTTTTTGCAAAAGTCATAGAATTTTGTGTCACAAAGCCATAAAAAAAGAGTTTCTGATTGTGATGAATGGTGTAACTTTTGGTGATTTTTAAAGAAAGGTATGGAAGACATGTTTTCTTTAAAAAAAAATCACCAACAATTTTTAAAGAAATAAAAAAAAATTGCCAACATTTTTTGAAGAAAAACAACATTTGCCTAAATGTTGTCTTTAAAAATCCCCCAAAAATGTTTCAAGAAAAAAAAATATTTTTTTTTAAAAACATGCCGTCCAACCCATTGGCTCGTGGGTTTGGACGGCATGTTTTATTTAAAAATTGGCAGTAAAATAAATACAAAATGTAGCCATTTAAAGTCGTATGCCCCTCCTCAAAGCCACAATAATTAACATAAATCTCTTCCCAGTGCTTAAAAAGTGATTTGACATGCCCCTTCCTCATAGATAACATACTCCCTAAGTTATATTAAAATAATCAGTCCTCTTCTTTTCTGAATTCATTATTTTTTAATATATATAGTATTTATGTAGTTATGAAAACGAAAATAGATTAAATTAATCTGATATTATTAAAAATTATAACCAATAACCAATAATGAAGAAAATTCTTTGTTGTAGCACTAAATAAATAAATAATAAAATGTAATAATACTACGACTACTACTAATAATAATAATATTAATAAAATAAAAAATGAAATAATATAAAAAGGTCATTTTTATGAATGGGATTAATTAAAGAATTGTTAAGTGAAGCTTTGAATCTTTTTCCCTCAGAGCTCTCTCAGAAGGTCTTGTCACTCCGCTGGAGCTGAAGATGGAGGAGTGGAAAAAAAGTGGCCAGTCAGCTGGACAAAGACCATGCTAAAGGTACGCTAATATACAAACACACACATACACACACACACACACACACACTTGCACGGACACAAGCTCTCCCTCACCGCCGGCTTGTTCTTGTTATTCAGAGTACAAGAAAGCCAGAGCAGACATCAAGAAGAAATCATCAGACACAATCAAACTGCAGAAGAAGGTGAAGAAAGGTAAGAACAACAAACATCTCCTTCACGTCACATCCAGCAGCTTTTCAGCAGCACTGAAATAAACGCTGCAACAACAATATCATCTGTCAGCTTATATTATCACGCAGTCACAAGTGAAGCTGCAGATATCAGAGCTTGTTTACTTCAGAGGAAAAAGCCACTTGCTGAATTTGAGAACCGTCTTCCACAGAGTGAGATAATCCTTCACGGTAAACGGGCGTCTGTTTGAGCCTGCCCTCTTTGTGCTGAGATAAGTGTTTTCAGATCTCTGCTGCTGTTACGTTACGCTCTGCTTCCTGTCACTCACCTGACACCCAGAGGGAAGACATAATCCCCCAGAAACATGTTTTCTCTTAAATAAACTGCCACCTTCCATGTTTTTTTGGGCTTATTTAAAGCCTAAAAGAAGGTTTTCCTCTGTTGTCGTTTTTTTTTTTTTTTTACAGATTGCTTCCAACTCATTAAAGATCAAAACCTAAACTTACCCTGATACTTCATAGCTATACTTGTTTGACTTGACTTGTACTTGTTGGGTTTGACTTGGGGCTCACCAGTCTTGATTTGGGACTTGGAACTTGTTGGATGTGACTTGTACATCTTGGACTTTGCTTATGGCTTACCTACCTGACTCGAATCTTGTCAGCCTTGACTTGGGACTTCTTCCTCTTAACTTGAAATCTCTGAATCGATCAGCTTTCAGTCTGAAGAAAATTTAGTCTCTGAGGGCAACGGCCACTATTTCAGGGGTTCTGGTGTAGCCAGCAGATAACAGATATTTGGGCCAAAACTTCGTCCTCTGGTCACTGTTTTTAGTCAAATCTTCATCTTGAGAGGCGAGAATGAAGCTGCAGCTGATCTATATCAGTGATACTCATCCTACGGCCTACGGGCCAAATCTGGCCCCCCACCAAAGATCGTAAGCCCCTAATGTCCTAAAATCCAACAAATGTCCTAAAATCTTAGAAATCCAAAAGTCAGAGAAATGTCCTAAAATCTTAGAAATGTCCAAAAGTCAGAAAAATGTCCTAAAATCTAAGAAACATCCTAAAATCAGAGAAATGTCCTGAAATCCAAGAAATGTCCTAAAAAAAACAAAAAACTTCTTAAGATTCAGAAACATGTACGGGCTGCTGTGACTGTCATTTTGGCCCCCAAGCAGAATAAGTTGAATATCTCTGTGTTTAAACCGTTTCCAGAAGGTTCTCGTGTTCATCTCAGTCATCACTGTGTGGGTTTCACTATTTTTATCTTGTTAAATTTGGGACTCTTAACTCAAAAATCATCAGACTAAGTGCTGATGTGAATTTTAGATGTGAAATCTGTACTGAGGCTTCTGATTTCACAGTTGTTTTTTATCTTTAGTGTGTTTTTAATAATTACAATGTTCAGACTGAGCAGTTTCTGTGCTGTGAAGCCTTTACTGGCTTCAAGCCTGTCTGTGGGAATGTTGTCATGGCAACCACAGACACACTGCCAGGCAGTCACCTGGGCCACACCCTGTGCCCCGCTATCAAAAGGACACACCCTGTGGTTGCCATGGTTGCACCTGGCCTCCCCGCCAGCCCATAATCAAAGAGACTGAAGGCAGGAAAGGCTGCAGATGGACTTGAACCGTGGAAACTGAACGGAAACGCCCAAAACACGTGCACAAACACACGCCACGATCAAAATGAAACCTCAAGGCCTCTATACAAATATCCTCTCTGTCGTCCCTCTCAACAAATCCAATACGCAAATGCACAGACACAGAAATAGTCCGTACACACACACACACACACACACACACACACACACACACACACACACACAGTCTGAGTGCAGACCCGCCCATGGTAAACACAGTGATGTCTGATGTGGCTTTAACATCTCTGAACATGTTTTCTGCTATGTGCCTTTTTTTTTTCTTTCCTCTTTCTGTCTCTCTCTGGATCATTTCCTTTTCTCTCTCAGTTCAATCAATCACTGTGACTTCTTTTTGTATTTTTAAAACTAAATCTAGAAAATAGTTTTGTGTAAATCATCAGAAAACAAGTTAAAACTTTTGGTTTCATACAACTTATTATTTTCATAGTTTTGGCTTTCTGATTTTTTTAAAGTGGGGTTTCATGTGCAGTAGATGTCCGTCGTCACGCTTCCAGTTTGGAGAAGCAGGCTGGAGACTGACCTGAAGCTCAACAATGTACTGATGTGGGTGGGGGCATTAACAACACGCATTTTAGTCACTTAAAAAGATCAATGTCAGTGTAAGCTATTGTAAAAGAATATTAACTGCTTTACCTACAGGAAAGCTATTAAAAGCTTTAGATCCCCCTCATAGCTAAAGATAGAATAGAAAAAAAGCAAAATGTTAAGAGAAGTAATATACTCATACCTATTTTACTTATTAAACAGAGAAATACAGCTGCACACCTCTTGAATAACTTTTTGAATACCTTTTTCTCTCAGTCACGAAAGACTGACAAGGCTTAGTTTGTTATCAATTCATAATTTTTCACATTTCATTCAAACTTAAAAGAAACAAAATTAAAGCCAAACCATCTTGGTTACTC